>NW_027104149.1:588090-666440 GCF_902728285.1 Clytia hemisphaerica
TTCAGTGAAAATGATAGTAATAGCACTTTTCTACAAGATCTTCATTTTTTTCTTCTTCATTTTCATCTTCATTTTTAGAATTATTTTAAAGATTTTTTTATTTCAAATTATTCCACTCACTAATATCTTTCCAATGATACCAAATTTATAAAGATTGAAGAATTCCTTCAAAAGTTATAGGTAAATGAAAAAAGAGTGCACACTTATCGTGAATAGACTTTAGAAAGCAACTGATTTTTAAAGCAAATTAAAGAGAGAAAAGGGATCTTTTAGCCTAGAAATCAAGGAAGAAAATGAAAGTATGCATTGATGAGATGATGATTCTTTTAAAAAAAGGACAAGAGGGGAAAGTACGAAATTTGAGACCGTGTTGTGGGTAAAGTGATCAAGTTGTAAAGAAAAAAGTCCTCCAGACAAGCTAAATCGGACAGCATTAACTTTACTAAGATAGGGAGATCAACACGTTTTCCTGACTCTGCTTTGCGACACGTTGAGCCACTGGTGTATAGTAGATATACTCGAACGACTCTGGAGAACCTGGGGGAGGGGGTGGATACTAGGTTTACGAAGTGACGGGTATATCTGAGCCAAAAATCGAAAATTGACCCTTAGAGAGAGAAAAATTGGCGTTTTTGGCACCCTTAGAGGGACTTTTTTTAAATGAGAGAGAAAAAATTGACGTTTTTCAGACACTTTTTTCAAAATATTTGTCGATTGTCACTCAAATTTTGTCCAACTTTTAGAAAATCACGACCCTTTGAGAGAGAAAATTTCGATTTTCATGAATTTCGAACCCTCACAGAGACTTAATTTTCTTTTGAATGGTTTTTGTACCCCTTTGAGAGACTTTCAAGGGTTTGAAAAAGAGATCCTTATGGCTCATCCGTACCCAGCACCCATTTTGCTTAAGGGCTCTGACCATAGTCAAAAAATCGAATACGCAGATTTGGAGATAAAACTTTTGTTTTGAGTTCCTTGACACTGTTAACAAAAAATTGTCTTGATGAGTTGTTTCTGAATTTATTCTATCAAGAGTAATTAAAGTCTGTCTCGAAATAATTTGCAGCTGGAGAAAAAAATGGCTGTAACCTTTGATAGAATTCGAATCAAGTTGCGATTTTGTGCTCGTTAAAAAGATATTCGTGAGTGGGATATTATCAAGTAAAAAAATTGAGAAAAAAAAGGAATATGAAATGAAAAATGAAGAAGAAAAAAATCAACTTTTTGTAGAAATGTGGTATAATTACCATTTTCATAGGAGTGACTCTTCAATTTTAGATCATCATCAATGTGAAAAAACTTTTCAAAAATATTCATTCAATCAAAAGATATCAAACAAAGTTTATTGCTGGTTGATCGACAAAAGGCTGTTTTTTTGTCGTTTTTTACCAGTTTTTACTATTTTTTAGAGTCAAAATACAAAATATGGGGATGAAAAATCGGTCAAAAGCCACTATTTTCAAGATTTTGAGACAAAGAAGCTTTTACAAAAATTTTCCGAAATCTATTGTTACATTGTTAGTTTGGTTAAAGATACACCATCTAGTGCAAAAGTTTTTTCAAAATATTTTTTCTTCGCCGAAAATAAGCTCCTCAAAGTTGAAATACTTGTCTGCGCAAATGTCCTCATTTTCTTCTTCATCAAAATTCAATGCAATTTTTAAATTTTCAGATTCAGGAATAGTTTGTCTAGTAGAAAATGTATAACATGCCATAGTTTTGTTGGTTACATGAGTCAGAAAACACATTTTTAACACGGAAATTCACCTTAAGAAAATTCGCAAACGGTTCTAATTTATTCGAATACACCGTTTAATATTCACTTTTCGAATCTTTGAAGATTGGCTTCTAGCCTTATTTCTAGATATATCTACTATATTGACCCTAAATGGAATTCGATATGAATCTTATTAAACACTGGAGACGTATATATATTAAAGCCTGAATAACAGTTATTATCAACAAGCGTTGCTTAGAACGTTACTTAGGTCTAGCTGTGACCATTGTTCTAAAAGTAGTTTGAGTGGGTGCATACTGCATGACTCTTTTATTACTCTGAGTGAGAGAACAGGAAAAGAATTATTTGGTCGCCATACAGATTCACTCTGAGTAAATAATCATAACTTATCAAGCATAGAAAAATGGAACGTATAAAAATTTATCCATATGTATTCATCCATTTCAAAATGTCGCAGTGAGAATACTGGAAACCAATGGTGATCAGAATATTTGACTGAAAAACTTCGATCCCTACCGTTTACGGCTTAAAATATCCGTTAGCAGCGACTGTTAAAAATTCTTTAATAAATAAATAGGGTTTTTGATGGGGGTAACCCGGGGGCAATGGGCTGTTCCATTAAAAATCCATACAGGGGGGTGTGGGCGAACTTTTTAAAGTCAAAAGAAATTTTTGGAAATGTGAGGATACCCCCTGGAAAATGGCAAAATTTGCAAAGAAACCCTCGGAAAAATTTCTTTTTATACTTTAAAGTGACGGTGGACAAACTAAAACCTAAAGTAAACTAAAGGTTTCAGCCGAAATGCCATTATACGAAAAGTAGCCGTAAATTTGGTTCATAACCTGTAAACACCTTTGTCACTGCTTACTAACCAAAAACAATATATCCGCTCTCGAAATTATCTCTCTTCCTAATTTATTGCCTTTTAAGTGACCTTCTGTAATCAATAGGGTGTAAGGCTACCCTTTCGTACATTGAAAAAATATCTTCCTTAAAATTTTGCAGCCTTATAATAGAATAACAGTTTCACTTTTTGACCCTTTATATTACGGGACAACATATCCCCAGTCCCATCATCTGATATCTTGATGGCGGAGTGGCGGCCACCCACGCTAAAGCTCCAAAGGACGTGTCAATTTCCAATCGGAGAGGAAAGATAGCCGTCCTTTGAAATACCGAATCCCCAGTAAGTTTCAATAGTCGTTATTTGTGTACGAGCCCGACAATGTCCAAAACAAGTATTGGGGGTAGTCCAAATTTGTAGAACTCTACTGGACTACAGGTGTAGTATATGGAGCACGAATTTGTTAGTGGGTGCCAGAAGCCTAGTGTTGGGGTTCAGTCTCCCCGGTTTGAAATATGTTGCACGATCAGTCGAAATTCAGTAATCAAAAACTTTCCAAAAATTGAAAATTTCTACATCGGGTATCAGAAAACCAGCACCTTAAAGGCTAGACGACCCTATCGTCTACACAAGATCACTAGGAATCAAAAAGGAATAGTTTAGGAGAGGCGTGATAAATTCGGGTGGAGTAAGCAGTGGCGGAGATGTTTACAGTTCCAAAACTCTACCCCCACTTTTTTCCCGTAAACCGCCCTGACGCCCTAACTCTTTCCCGCGTTTACTGATCTCTAAACGGACGATAGCATCATCTACTTAAAGGCTTCTCTTTGACGGCAGCGCGCTTGATAGGTAAATAACAATAAGGTCTCTCATTTTCCCTTAAAACTTTTCTAGGTCAATCATTCGTTGTATATGACGGTGGTTACAGAAGGTATTCAAAATTAATGAGGAGCGTTTCTTGTTATATTCCTTTTATGGGTTAAACTCTCTCCCTCCATTAAAAAAGTTGAGTACCTTCTGTGACGCCTTGACATTACTACGTTTTTATACCATAAAATAATTTCTCTAAAACAACAAAAATAAAAATAAGCTTACAACCACTCAAAAAGTAGGTTACCATGACAACTTATTATTAATTACCCTAATTAGCTCAGTATGATTTTTCTCCTAGATGACGAAGTCTTTTTGTTCTAATTTTTGATAAAAGCATTAATTACAATTGTTCGAAATAAAATCTAAAGGTATTGTAGATTTATAGAATTAAATAGCATTCTATTGTTTATGAAATTAAAAGAAGTATTTATCAGTCCTTAATCGCATCTATGGCGATGAATGATTGTAGAATTAGTCATTTTGATAATCAGGGAGAAATTTATCCCTGATGTTCGTTCATGAACGCATTCAGTTTGTGAGAGAAATAGTTTATTTTTTGAGGGGCTGGAAAACTTTTTACATTTAAAGTGCGAGTTGCTTGTCGTGTTATTGGTTTGAATCTTTGCAAAAGTCAGAAATGACGAGCCTTCCACTGATGTTAGTCTTAACAGCATTAATAAACGGTAAGATCATAATATTATCGGTTTGAACTCCATTCATGACTTGGGTAATTTCTGAAATATATAAATGTGAAGATATAAGACCAACTTTAATTTACTCACACACGACTTGCATGACAAAGCAGTATATGCATTTCGTCCTTATTGGGACTCGTCAACACTGCGTACTGCACCCTGGCTGGCCAGATTAAAAGAGCCAGCATCTCTGAGACATGAAATTACTTGTTTTTCACAACTAAGGGAAATGGTGGACAGTGGAAATTTTTAATAGTCCAATTCACTCTAAACCTGGATTTTTAAGTCTCCAGGTTTCAAAATTAAAAAATGGTCACAAATAAAATTTACATCGATAGAGTAGCTTATGATCTTGACTTATATCATTTTGGTTTATGCCAAGTTTTTAGTTTGTACCCATTTGTGAAAGTTTTTGTTAAAATGGAAGAAAATGTTTTACCATTAGGTATTTTTACCGTGAGACTGTATTTTCTCCTTTCCCCTCCGAATTGTGGAAAAAAACTGTAATGTCAATATCTAAAATCTTGTTTTTCATAATTTTTTGATGTCTCTTCATATCACATTTTAACCTTCTCAAGAACGATATTCGAGAAAACCTTTTAACACCCTTTCTCGCAGACCCAGCAGTATTTTTCTGTCAGTGGGGATAAAAATAACGGACTGAAACTCGATGGGGATTGATGTTACCATATATTTTATGGCTGGGGATTAAATTATTTTGTTTTCAAGTAAGAAAATTCAGTGGGGATGGGAAAAATAGCACAATGTTTTGCAGTGAGGATTGGTTTATTCGATTATTTTCAGTGGGGACAAAAATTGGAGTATAATTTTACACCGCGGACGATATTTTGGCCATTTTTCCAGTGGAAAGGGTTCCTCTGTGAGAAGGGGTGTCTTTTAGGACAAGAATCGCGATATTATGACAATATAAAACTGATACCAGAGAGATATACCCGTAAGTACCCTGGGGGACACTAGAGTTGGAGGGTGTCGGGTATGTGCGAATCGTGCTTTTTTTAAAGAGACGAAATTATTTTCCTTGACCTTGCGAGGGTTGAATAACTGACCCCTGACGTCCTCGCATACCCAGCACCTATTTTTGCGTAGTTTTTCGAGAACAAAATGTGTCAATGAAAATAGTAGAAAATGACCAAAAAATGAAATAAATTGGATCGCAAATTTTCGGAACGTTTATTTTATTGCGTCTTTTTCTATATTAATTTTCCAGGAGCATACCAACAAGCAGCAGTACCAACTAAATGTAAATTCAATTGGCAATCAAATGAATTTTGTGAGAATGAAGGGTTCAAACGTTTACCACCCACTGATGATATGTCTGTACAGATTTCTGGTGGTAGCAGCAGTGGACCAAATGATTTAAATTTTAGTAAGTACCAGAAGGGAAGAAGTTTAGTCGGAAAGAGAAATTTTGTTATGAGCCCTCCCCATTGCGAAGCAGTAGCGTTCTCAGGCGTGTTGGAAAGTTTGTGTAGGAGAGCAGATTTTCATGACAAAGTAATTATCGATTCATAACATTAAAAATGTGCTCTCCAACACATATTTTCCGACACCCCTGAGAACGCTACTGCAAAGTAGGAATTCATCCTTTTTCAAATCGGAACGCTTAGCGATGTCTAGACAGCTGGTTCTGTGCATGAGAAACACAGATACCATGACGCTTAGTATGATGACACTCGCACTACGCAGGAGAGCATACAGCTCGTCGCAGGCTCAGAACGGGATGAGTGACATTACACACCACAACAGTAGCGTAGACAAGGGGGCGCAAAATTTGTGTAGGAGAGCAGATTTTTATGACACAGCAATTATCTTTTTATATTTGTTTATCATATCTATTGGAAAATATACCATCATTACAGTAATCATTTTTAAATTTTTACTACCGGAAAAAAAACAAAGGAAGGATATCCAAAAAAAATTCAAATAATTTACCTGGATCTTAATTCGAATTCCCATCCTCCTTGGTTTACATCAGGTTTACCCGAAGGCCCCTCTATCGATAGCTAATTTACCCACTTATTCTAGATCCTTCTCTTTAATTGCTTAGCGTCAAGCAGGAAGGCATCAAGTACTTTTTTTGTACTAAGTACGAAGTCTTTGGTATGACTGTGGAATGTGGTGAACTGTAATACTTTTATTGATTTGCAGGACGACTACAAGAAGATGCATCCGATTTTACACATTTCCAATTGAAACCAACATCTGATGCACAAGTTGGGTTTGCTTCTCCAGTCCTAGATGTCAGCAGTCTTAGTGCATTAGAAGTTACTTTCGATTATGTCTTATTTGGTAGAGATGTTGGCTCTATTTGTAAGTGCAATTATCTACATTTCGCCTCCCTTTTTTACATTTCGCCTCCCTTTTTTATACTTTTGACTCTCTATTTTACAGACTTTCGCGAACAGAAACTTATACAAGATTGAAAAATCTACGATATATTATTCACTTTCGCGAATTTAAAGAAAAATATTTCTTGAATTGGATTGAAACTTTTGCTTTCTGACTTATAAGGATTTAACAGGCTAAAAAGTGCCATGAAACTTACATATTATTTTTTAAGTTAGAAGTTTCTATTTTATCAAGAATTTCTCGCGAGCATTAAGTTTCGAGAATAGCCCTTTCTAGAATTTTCAAAGACATTTACTTTCGCAAAAGCCGCGAAGTTTCTTCTCGCTAAAGTTTGTACCCCTAAAGTAATTTTCTTTAATTACAACTCTAAGACTTGGAGAAACATGAAGTTATTTCTGCCCTGCTAGGACCAATGAAGTAAAAGCCCAAAAGGCTAGAACCGAACCTTTACCCTTTCTCAGGCAAGAGTGACGCCTTAGAATATACGCCCTATTTTTATTAGCGGTTTCTCTGTTTTCGAGTGGTATATTTTTGAAATCTAGCGGGAAATTTTACTTTTAATTTGTATAAAAGTCACGCGCGTCTTTCAAAGCCGCATAACTTAGGTAGGATTTAGTGGCTTCAAATCATACCTTGGAGATACCCTTCTAGCCTTTCGGATTAATACTTCATTTTCTGAGAAATTGATAAAAATTTTCATTCCTATACTGTGGGAAAAATTCTCACCGCGCCTGTGAGACAAAGGTGTCAAAGGAAACCAAGCACTCATATTAAATCCTTTCCTTTTAGATGTTGTCATGGACGGGAAACTGGCAACCGATAGTACTGATACCTTCAACCAAATCAAACCTATCAACGCAAACGCATTGAAAAACACTCCAACACGTCAAGAAGTCTTTTTTAAAGGTGGTAACACAAACATCAACACGTGGAATTATGATTTCAAAAATATTTTCGATGTCACCAATTTAGTAGAAGCACAGGTAAAAATATTGCAAATATCTCAATTCTATTTGTGTACTTATTTGTTTAGAAACTCTACATTTTACCTCTCTCTACAATGAGTTAGAATATGTAGTTTTATTATTAAGATTTTTTCTATAAAACTCGAACCAAAACTAGCTAAAATCTATGCTAGGCTGTCCCAGGGTCTTTTGATAGCAGACATGGCAACAGACAGACAGGTCAGATGACTGTAGTTGAATTTGGGAGCCAAAAGTAGTCAATGGCCTCAAATAAAAAGTAATGGAACACCTTATAATGTTTAACACAAGAAGGGTCAGGCATTATCATAGTCTTTTTCAGCACAATTTATTTATTATTGTATTTACAGATTACAATCCAATTTTTGAGATTGAATGTAACAACAAGAAGTATCCGTGATGATTTGAGTATCATTACAATTGATACATTTCAAGTAGCAGCTTCAACTGTCCTTCCCTCTACCACTGCTCCTCCAACAACGGTAGCTCCAACCACAGCTGTCCCTACCACTGCTGCCCCTACAACTGCTGCCCCCACCACGGCTGCCCCTACAACTGCTGCCCCTACCACGGCTGCCCCAACCACAGCTGCCCCTACCACAGCTGCCCCTACCACGGCTGCCCCTACCACGGCTGCCCCTACCACGGCTGCCCCCACCACGACTGCCCCTACCACGGCTGCCCCTACAACTGCTGCCCCAACCACAGCTGCCCCTACCACGGCTGTTCCTACCACTGCAGCCCCAACCACGGCTGTCCCTACAACTGCAGCTCCTACCACGGCTGCCCCTACAACTGCTGCCCCCACCACGACTGCCCCTACCACGGCTGCCCCAACAACTGCTGCCCCCACCACGGCTGCCCCTACAACTGCTGCCCCTACCACTGCTGCTCCAACTACAGCTGCTCCTACCACTGCAGCCCCTACAACTGCCCCTCCAACAACAGCTCCTCCAACGACGGCTGCTCCTACCACTACAGATGGTAAGTTCCAGTCTATTTAAAAAAGCTTTTTCGTTAATTGAAGAAACGTTCTTATTTTGGACAGACAGACAAGCAGACAGACAGACAGACAGAGAGCGGCAGCGCCATTTCTTATCCTCTCTTCCAAAATCTCTGGCCTCAGATATTTCATTATTCGAACAAACCGGAGGCTAATTGTTACAAAGGGATATTTTAGTTAGCTACTGGGATAGCAATCAATGACGCTTTTCAGTTTTTACAATGGAAAAATATTATTTTTTCAAATTTTTGGTTAAGCCTATTAACCCCAAGCTTTTTTCATTTTTGTATCCCAAGGGGGGGGGGGGGTAGAATCTACCACCCTCTATTACTTTTCATCTAGAAGAGCTATGGCCATGAAATTTGGCACAGATTTTCTTCATCAAGACACAAATTTCCAGGAAGAAAAAAAATTTATGACGTCATTCAAAAAGCAATGACATCATCACAAAATTTCCACCTGTCGGTAAAAAAGCCCAAATATATGGTTTACAAAAATGTCTGTCACAGTCGAACCAATAAAGATATTTAGATTCAGTTTGAAGATTCTGATAAAAGGCTTTCCTTTAATTATAATTGCCGGTTTTGTATTTTCTATGAAGATTTTTTATTTTTCAAATTCACATTGTCAATTTTTATCACGTGTCAAAATTTGAAAATGATTGAATAAATAGTTGCCAAGTTATCAGCACTTTAAAATGTTGAGTTTATAGCGATTTTAGCTGAGTTATATGTCATGTTTCACAATAATGTCATAAAACCTGATCTGGACGACCTATAACCCTAAAATTTCGCACAATTACTCTTAATAAGATTTTATAAAAATCAGAAAGTTTCATGTCGATTATATACACGAGATATACACAAAAGAACTCCAGTATGGTAGATTCCCGGGGGGCAGCTGGGCAAAAGGACCGACGGGTATGTGCGGGTCCTACGGGTACCTTTTCCAATATGTTTAAAATGCACTGTAAGGGTCGGAAAAACTAGAGATGCACTGTAAGGGTAGAAATTTCAGAAAATTCTTGAAAAATCTAGATATTTTGACCAAAAATGCTAGAATTTTTGCAGTTCAGTTCCAGTTTTTGCACGAAAGGGATCGAAAATTTGGGGGAAAATGCACTCTAAGGGTATGATTTTCACTGATTTTTGCTGCACTGTAGGGGTGCAATTTTAAAAGCCAATTTTTGGCCCGCACATACCGTCAGTCCGCAAACCCAGTGCCCCCCGGGGGTAGATTCTACCCCCCCGGGCTAATAGGGTTAAGACTGTGATGATTTTTATCATGTTATCGATATCATGGGGTAGGGTTGTTGCAATAGAAATACGTTATGATAATGTGTTTATTATTGGAATAGAAAAGAGAAAAGAGGTAAGTCGAACCTAGCCCAATTGTCAGCTGCCAGGGGGCATAAAAAGAATGTGAGAGCTTATTTGTATCAAAAACAAAACACACGGTATTTACCAAGCTGCTAAAATGGTCAAGTTGATGCGAACCAGAAAATCTCAACAACTCCAATTTCAATGAAGCAAGGTCTCTATATTTCTCTGTCGACATTAATTTTCAATAGATATAGTTCCTTCCAATCGATAGCCCGATCATATCACACCATGTGCGACACTTGCAAAACTTTTTCTTGAATTTGTGTAGCATCTACATTTATTGTTGACATACATAAAAAGTCACTCACTAAAAATAAAGTCTAAAAATTTTTTTAAGAACAAGGTAGCTAAAGAGAGAAAACAATGAAAGCAATGCTTGAGAGATATCACTCATATAGCCTTATGAAAACTTGAGCAAAAATCTAGAAGATTTGAAAAATGTTGAAAGAGGCTTTAACGCAAAATTCACTACAAAATAAAAATATGCTTTTCAAAGAAAATGTTAAGAAAGTATGATAAGCAACCTCGATGGATTCGACCACCATCTTGAAAACGCTTGGTGTCTATGAAGTGCGGAAGTCGAAAATATAGCTTTTATAGCCAGTATCAAACTTTGGCCGGCTTCTAGCTTCTCCGGCAACATTAAGAATTGTGATACTGATTTTACGCACCGTTTCTAAAAAAAACGGGCAGACTGACTGACTAACAGAAGGAAGGAAGGACAGAAACACAAATGAAAAACCCTATCGCTAGCGTTGGGCCAAGAAACATTTATTGCCATTCGAAGACAATATTGTAAGGTCGAACCCAATCTCTATTTCGATCTATTGATTTGACTGGCCATTGGTTTACAAACTAAAGCCTATTGACTTTGAGTTTGTATGTATTCTTTTTTGTTAAGGGCTCTGACCATAGTCAAAAATCAGTATTTTAGTTTAATGTCGATTTTTTGACTGAAGGTTCCTTTTAGGAACAAGCAAAAACTGCGTTTACAGAATTGTGAAATATTAGTTCCTTCGTCAGATATTTAGTGTCAAACTTTGTGTATCTAAATCTATCATTTTTTTAAATCAAAACTCTCTATAAAGTATGCATCATGCTAATTACGGCAGAATAATTACAAAGTCCATAGAGATTTGTTGTAGTATAGTCATTATCTACATAATAGCATCCAAAATTTTGCATCGCTTACACATTGGATTTCGAAGTTAAACGGTATTCACCATTAATAAAAGTAAATTCCCATAATAGCAATGGATCATTTATTACTTTCATGATCATAAACTTAATCAATTTATGCAATGATGTCATTAAGAATAATCATAGTTTAAATCTAAAATTGTTAAAACCATTTGCACAATTGAAGAATCATGTCATTTATTTTTAAATAGCTAAGTTTGAATGGGTAATAAACCTTTTTGGTTCATAATTTCTTTACGCTGTCCGCAAAGAATTGAACTATTTTAAATTTTGCGGAAAATTTTTCTAAAAAGAATTGTCAAAAGTTATGACTGTTTTTTTAAGCAAAATCCAGATGAAAAATTGATGAAAAACCACTATTTTGAAGATTTTGAGACAAAGAAGCATTTACAAAAATTTTCCGCAAAAATTTTTATTGTTCGGTAAAAGATACACCATCTACTGCGAAAATGTTTTCAAAATGTTTTTTCTTCGCCGAAACTAAGCTCTTCAAAGTTGAAATACTCTTCCTCGCAAAAGTCTTCATTTTCTTCTTCATCAAATTTTTTCAATGCAATTTTTGAATTTTCAGATTCAGAAATAGTTTGTCTAACAGAAAATGTATAACATGCCATAGTTTTGTTGGTTACATCAGTCAGAAAACACATTTTAAACACGGCAATTATGAAAAATTCACTATGGTCAGAGCCCTTAACGTGTGGGAAACTCTCTTATCGTGATAACACTGGTATGGTTTCCACGTGATATCAAAGAAGAGCGCATACACGTTTTTTTATAAGAACAAACTATTTAAGAACATAAGGCTTCAATGGCCAAAATGTTAGAGTAAGTTAAGAACATTTTAAGGCTTTGTAGACTCCAAAACACCTAACGCCTAATTTCTTAAGGAAAGGGACAAAAATACTCATGGCAAAAATAAGAACATGCTAATAACACTTTTAGGCGAGGGGTAAATCACTTGAAAAAAGGTGTACGATACTTTTTGACTTTTTGACTTTTTTTTGACTTTTTTTTGACTTTTTTCAAACTTTCATTTTGACTTTTTTCCGACAAAAACGCCCACCGCCTTCGGGCGCCCAACATCTTCCGCCCAAATCTGTCCAAAAACGCCAACCGCCCATAAATTTTGCTCCACCCATCCGCCCATTCAAGAAACTTTTTTGACTTTTTCAAGACTTTTTTTGGACTTTTATTTGACTTTTTGACTTTTTTCTAAGAATTTTTGACTTTTTCTTTGACTTTTTGACTTTTTCTTTGACTTTTTGACTTTTTTTTTGACTTTTTTGACTTTTTTTTTGACTTTTTGTAGAGGTGTACGATAATTTTTCGAGTGATTTACCCCTCCCTTTTAGGCTTAAAACTCAAAAAGTTACGAACATCCGAAGATTTCAAAAATTTTGAATGTTATAAAAAAAATTAAATGTACTCAAAGTGAATGTACTTTATATAATTATTATCTTCTTTCAGCTTCAGGTTGGGAGCCTTGGAGCGAATGGAGCGTTTGTAATGTTGAATGTGGACCTGGTAACCAAACAAGAAATAGAACTTGTCAATCAGGTCAAACTTGTACAGGTCTCTCTGAAGAAACTCAACCTTGCGTAGGAGCAAGTGTTCTTTGCAGTAAGTCAAATCTTGGATTCCAACATTAAGTTAAACTCTGGGCCGGCGAATCAATTTTGAAAGTGGAGGGGCCAAATAGTAAGTGTCTAAGGAGGCGTCACCATGGTTGGCGCCGACGGGCCTTTCTTAGCAAAAAAGTGCCCCCCCCCCCCCAGTTTCGCCGGTCCTGAAACTTAATAACTACTTTGCCCTGTCTAAAATTTTCATCATAATTTTCGTAATAACAATAATAATTTGTTACTTTTATCAAACTTTGTTTAAAACACTCACTTTTTGTCTCTCTAAATTCACTTTTTTATACGAATTTAGTCTCTCAAAAATTTGTTAGTCAGCTTCGCACATACATATTAGGGGTAAAACAATGACTTAAACAACTCACGAAAGACCTCAAAAAACCATTAGAAAAATGATTAGAAATCTAAATTTGACAGTGCATTCTTGCCGTCAAGTATTATAGACAGTCGTTATTTTCGAAATTGTCTGTAACTTTAAGGCTCATGACTATAGATGAAATAACTAATAACTAAATAAAGTGATGTTCTTTCTTGTTCATGTTTTGAATTTCAAGCCTAACAAGATTTTTTACTTTTTGTATTGAAAATATCGGCTGGTAAAGGATTCTGGTTTACACTCCTTTAAAGCAAATTACCTTATCGGCCCTTTTTAAACCGGCCCTTATTGTCGTTCGAGCTCGTGGTGTAAAAAGGGCCGATAAGGTAATAAGTTTATAGGTTAAAGGGGAGTTAAACAGGTACAATCAGACAAGTAAATCGTCTACTTTGTGCATCGTTGCTTTTCAGATGGACAATGGGGACCTTGGGGTACATTTTCCGCATGCTCTGGTACATGTGGTAACCGGACACGTGTATCAAAGCGGGTATGCCCGAATAGTGGAGTGCCACCATGCGATGGTAGTGATACAAAGATTGAAGCTTGTGTTGAAGGAGAATGCTTCAAAGAATCATGCGACGGTAGGAGTTTGTTTATTGAAGGTCTATCGTGTTTATTTGAAAAGGAACTTTAATGAATTTTTATGAAATTTTTATTTCTACCGGGTGGGGTGCGCCACAAAAAAGTTTCTCTCTTTAAAGTGAATTTTCTCGAAGTCTAAAAATTTAAAAATAACCAATCCTTTTTCATTGGAAAGAAGAAAGATAAAGTGTTCAAAAACGTTGAAAATCGACCTATCGTCGTTAATTCTATATTAACGAGCTCAGTATTCCCCAAGTTTGAGTGTGGAAATTCTTTTTTCAGATTGAAATGACTCATTGAACCAAATATTATTTTTCGGGTATTTCTACAATTTGAACGATTTTCTCACTAATAATATTCTTATATAATGTGATGTGATATCAGCGGTTAAAGGTTTTGTTTTTACATAAGCGTTCCCGTTTCATATCAGACACATATTTTATATCAAGACAGTGTCTACCTATTGTTATACTATGCTGATATAAGCAAAAAAATGCTTTTCTTTTCCTCTTTCTGAGCAATCTTGCTTCACACCCGTGTCAATCCAATGTGAAAAAGCTTGTGAATTAAAATTGATGAGTAAGCAAACGATATCACTCTTATTTAAAAACAAAACCTTTAATGTGACTCGTTTCATTATGACCCGTAAAGAAATGCAAAGCAAGTTGAAAAAACCTTTACTTTTCGTATGGTTAGAAAACAAAGACAATAGGCCAGACATAGACGCTCTAATCAATTTGGATATTTCCAAAGACTGTATTTACCCAAACTCGTGTCCAGCCCCCTAGTGTACATTTGACACCTATGGTTATGACAGTGTTTATGAAAAGTGTACCTCGTCCATCTGTAAAATTAAAAAATGTTTCAAGTGTCTTTGAGGTAGGGTAAGAACTTTCACTTTTAACTTTTAACTTTTTTAGGTTATGATGGTCAATACAGCTGCACATTCGATGAAAGTTATAATCAAAATCAAGATGGATTTTGCCAAAGTAACAATTTCGATGGATGGGCTTCTTATGGATTCATGGTACACTCAGGAAACACACCAAGTGCTGATACAGGCCCATCAAATGACCATACTTTCAAAAAAAGTTAGTTTTAATCATGATTAAATCCTTGAACCTAGCTTAATCATTGATTTTTGTAACAGATCTAGTTGTATTCTATCCGCAGACACGCGTTTCGTCCATCCTAGGACTCGTCAGTGAAGCTCAGACCAGAGTGCTCTAAATACTAAGTGTTGCATGATCGCTTTCGGTGAGCAGAGTAGCAAAGCTTAATCCGGACAAGCAGCAGTTGACCCCCTGGACAACCCAAATTACCCCCGGACAGAGCAAATTTACCCCCCGAAAAAGGCAAACTTTGATGATTTTTCGCTACCCCCCCCCCAACAATATATCCTCCATCCTCCTCATTTTCTGGAAGAGCAAATTGCTTATGGTCATGACAATAATATTCTCTATTTGAATAATCGTTAAATTTCGATGCTCGGGGCGATAAAATTTTTCATTTTAAACTTTAAATATTATTCCAGGTTGTGGTAGTTACATTTATTACGAATCCTCCCAACAATCGTACGGTGTTTTGGCCTCCGGTACCTTCATGAGTACCTCGGGACAGATGTGTCTATCCTTTGCATTATCAATGTACAGCAAGATCAAAACAGACATGGGAGTTTTAAATATTGCCTTACTAAAAGAAGACCTTAGCTTTGTCAAAACATTGTGGACTCAAGATGGGGCGGTTTCGGACACGCCTGAAGATTGGCGAATGTTATCCGTTCCCGTTGATGGATTAACACAAAACATGAAATACCGAGTAAGTAGAGAAATAGTATCCCATTTTCGTAGATGTCATTATCAAGGGCTTACCATATTAATAATAATAGGGTAATATGGTGATAATTAGAGCGTTGAATATCGAAACGCGAAGTGTCATTCGCATCCCCTGTGGCACAATACATATAGATACAATGGCGCTGTTCCTGAATGTACTCTCATTGGACTGGATAGCTCAGTCGGCAGAGCAATTGAAATAGTAATACTAAGTTCGAATCTCACTTCGGCCCTCAGTTTAGAAATTCGCTAAAAAACTGAGGTCAATGCGCAGATGTATTGGCAAAATACCTCAAAATCAATTTATTTATTAGGCTTTGCAATAAAGAGACTTTAAAGTCTAACTCTAGAAAACGTTCCAATTTATAAAAAAACTCTGGGTTTGACAATCTACTATTGTATCATTGTCATGAAATTATATTGAATAGTGCTCGATGATAAACAAACAAGATACCAGAGCCAAGCAAAATTTAAAAGTTTTCTTTCAATAAAAGTACATAACTTAAAGTTTCGTGCTTCTGCACTTGTTCAAATGTACAAGAGATGTGGTTGTGAAAAAAATCTGCGTGTAAAAGTCAAAAAATGTTTAGAAAAATGAGATAATTGGATAATTAAAAACTGTTTAGACAAGGGGTTACAATCTATTATTGTAAAATATTTTGCTGTTTCTCATTTAACTACTATTGGCGTTGAAAAAAATATATAGATACCACTTTAATTATTCTATGGATGGATTTAAAAAATTAATCAAACTAGGATTATTATCTATATCTTCAATTACATGTGACTCCCTCTCTCTAATTCGATTTTTAAGGAGACATAGGATTCGAATAGCAGAGAGTGGCATCGTTGACGTTTGGACTATATAGATGAACCGTATTAGTAAACAGAGAAGGATTAAAGGCCGGTCTCCACTTGCACGCACTGCAATCGCACTTTTTCGAACAAAGCTTCCACGCTATTGGTCAAAAGAAAAATGAAGCAACTCCATTGGCGCGATCTGACGTAACGGTTGAAAAAAGTTGAAATGTGTTCAACTTCTTTTTCAAGCGCGCTACATTTTTATGACGTAATCTTTTTTCCAAGCAAAAAGGATTGAAGCCAAAAGGTGCAATCGCAACGTGCGCAAGTGGAGACCGGCCTTTAGTAAACAGAGAAGAACTAAAAACCACCTTACCTTTAGATTGCTTTTGTTGCAACTCGAATGAACGAAAACAGTGATATTGCAATCGATGACTTCAAACTGATGGAAGGAAATTGCACTCAAGAAGGTACGAGTTTCCAGCTGAAAAAAATATTGAAAATAAATAAGTACCGTAATTGTCCCCATTAAATACCCTGGGCCTTTTTTTCTCAAAGTAGGGCGTTTATTATAGAGGAGGCGTTTATACGAAGCAATACATATGGTATTTGAATAAACAAAAGTAAATTTTATGCTCACTAAATGGTAACAGTATTACTACAATCATGGTCAAAATCTATTGAGAATTTACCTTTTTCCTCGTTTTTCGAAATTAGGAGTTCGTGCGAGAAAGTCGATTTTTTCTGAGCCTTATTGGACCATTTTTGAGCTTTTGGATCCTCAGATATATACTACAAAGTCTTATATATCTAGCATTAAAACTCTACCCTAACTTAGAGCACTTCCAAATCGTTTGTGGTTTTAAAGATTCGTGGGGATTTCCCTTTTTTCTATAATATTACGAACATGATTGTAGTGGGGATACATATTTCGAAGTGCAACGCAGGGACCTCCATGATTAACTCAGCTAGAGGAGGAATAATGTTAGTATAAGGTGGTAATGAGTGCTACAATTTAATTAACGCAAAAGGCAGGATTTTCGAAAATAACTTTAGCTCATAGTTTGTTAAAAGATTGTAATTAACGTGAGGATAACCGATTCGCGTTAATAACTTAAATTAGTCAATTGCATTCTTTTACATTGTATTTCAGTGGATGGACAATGGGCATCATGGGGCCAATGGGGCCAGTGTGATAAAGAATGTGGTGAATCAGTTCGAACAAGAATGAGATTCTGTACAGAGCCAGCACCCTCCGCCAATGGTAAACAATGTCCAAATCAACTGACTGATTGGTATCAAAATGAAGACTGTCATCTGCCTGCTTGTAAAGGTTAGTCAATTCCTGATATATGCACCACTGCAATGACTTCACGAAATTATGCAGGTTTTCTGTTTTTATTCCACCCAATGCGTCACTTTTTCTATTGTTTAAGTGACGTAAGTGGAAAATTTCAAAAGTTCTCAGAAGACCCTCCAGTGGCGTGCATATCATGAATACACTGCACTGGTTTCGAGATACAGTCTCCTTAACTCGAACCTCTATAACTCGAATGTTTCCTTTACTTGAACAAGCTTTCTATTCCTTCGGTAGAATGCCTTTTATGAACCTTACTCAATAACTCGAAATGTCCTTAATTTGAATAATTTTGTGTTCTCCATGCGTGCTGAGTTATGGAGGCTCCCCTGCAAATTTTTTTTGATTCCATGATGATAGCATGAAAGAAGAAATTAAGTAAACGAGCTCCCTGTTTGGATAGTATGACAAAATGTACAATTTTCAACCAACTAGATTTTATTTATTCAAAATTTTTGTTTACCATAGCATACATCATAATCATAAAAATTAGCTGCCCATTTTCATTAAAAACGATTTCTGAACAATATTGATGATCATGTTATGGTCATAAGAAAATTTCCAACACAAATCAACTTTTGCTTTTAGTTCATGGCGCTTGGACAAACTGGTTCGATTGGGGAGAGTGCGACAAAAAGTGTGGTAACGGAACACGTATTCGTGTCCGTGAATGTGCAAATCCTGCACCAGTCAATGGTGGTGATCAATGTTTGGATCTCAGTGATAATGTACGAAAATTGAGTGATACTGAAGATGAGCCATGTAATACACACCCATGCAAAAAGTGTTAAGATTTTGAATTGAAATACTGTACACTTTTTTATACATAATAAGTCTACTTTGTCAACTATGCTATTTTTTCCTATTTTAAAACATTGAATTACAACTGACATTATTCTCCTTTTAAAAACCTTTACTTATTTTTATAAATATTGTTTGTAAAATCGTTGAGACGTAGAGATGCGTACTCTCCCGATTCTTTTTAATAATAAACCTTTTAACTTGCAATAAATAAAATACATATATTAAAAGTTAGCAAATCTTTTCCAAATAATGATGGTACACGTCTTTTTTTTTTAAAGAAACTAGTTTTACCAAGCAGCCTCAATGTTTCTTAAGAAATCGGCCTTTTGAGCCTTAAATGTTTCTTACATGTTTCTAAACTTTTTGACATAATTAGCCTTGATTGGAAGGTTCTTATAAAAAACCGAATTAAAAAATGTTATTTTCTCATTCTCAGCCTCAGCATGTTTCTTAGATGTTTCTTAGTTTTTAGGCATTCTGAGCCTCATGTTTCTTAAAAGTGTGTTTCTTAAAAAAAAAAGACGTGTACTCTAAATTTCCCTTTCAATAAATTAAAATTTGCTAAAAAAGATGAACAAAACACAAAAAAACAACACTTATAACAAAAAAGCTGCTAATGCTGTTGATATAGAAAAATTTGCAATATCTAAAGGTTGACCTGTTGCTATTCTTATCTAAACTACGATTCCTAAAACCCATGTCAATAAGATCATGTCAATTAGAATTTATATACCTTATTACGTTTGACAAGAAGGGTTGGAAGTGTACTACTGTCAATTAAGATTTAGGGTGTTCAGCATAATATAGAAACAAAATGTGAAAGAAAGAGTTACAAAGAGTGAGCTGAAATAATAATATTTAAAAGCATATATACAACATCAAAGTGTTACAATGAAATAGTAGGGATTGATATGATAATTGATTGAATTGAATTGATGAAATGAATGTAAACCATTAGATCTGGCTTTAAATGTACGAATATCACATTCAAAATATGAATATCAAAAATTCTGATTATTCTCCCTTTATCTCAGAAGATTTCAATGGTCAGATTCATGTTCTTTGGGAGTCTTTAAAAAAGAAGAATAAAGCCTGAAATGTTCTGCTTTAAATTTTTTTGATCATCATCTTTCAGACATATGTTAAACAACAAAAAACAAATTAAAATGATGTTAGCTACTCCCCTGGGTGTACTTAGGCAAATGGAGGGAGGTTACGGTATGTGCCACCCTTAAGGGTACCTTTTTTGGATTTCCAAAGTCCCACTAAGGGTCAGAAAAATAGGAAAATTTAAACTTTTTACATCCAGAAATATTGAAATTTGGTCAAAATTGGTCAAATTTGTCCCAATGAATAAGGGTCGTAAAATTCACAAAATTTTCCTTTGTTTTCTCCTTTTTAGTCCCTGTAAGGGTCCAAGGGTCGTAAGTCGGGCGGCACCCCGTCAGCTCGCAACCCTAGTACCACCGGGGCTACTCCTTTGTTTCGATGTTGAGTAAACTCTATGAAATTTCACAATGCTAAGTTTCTTATGCAATGCTTCTCTCTTTTGATTGTTAAAGCTCTCGCACTGACCTTACTTACAGTGGCATCAGATGAGACCAATAATGCTTTTTCAACACAGCCACATATGTTTTTTGGCTTAATAACTATTAGAGCATATTCCCAAGATTATATGTGCCACCATTGAGGCCAAAAAGTTTAAAATAAAAATAAATTTCAAAATGACCCAGAAGTAGCGTCTGTTATTAAAGCTATTACTCAAGATGTATGGAAGGATTGATTTATTTAATAGCAATATACAGATATATGGGCTTTTAAAGTTTCTGATATGGATGGCTACTTCCATAAGCTAAATGTTCCTTCCATTTTCAACTTTCCCACACTTGCCCTCATTGAGAAAATGACGACCCTGCCAATACACCAGTCTGTTGCCAAAAAGTGTTACATTTATTATACGGTGCATCGACAGGGTTGGTAAAATGACGGGGAAGAAGCAGAAGAAATTGGTGACACTTGTAGTTGAATTTTGGATTTTGAGATAGCATTTCGTCAGATTGTTATGTCCTGGGGGGGTACTACCCTTGTCGACCGAAGGGGGTGCTCCGCTGAGGTTAGAAAAATGGACCCTACATGGGACTCGAAATTTGCAAAACAAGTGACCCTGAATGGGACTGAAATTCCAAAATTTTCTCTAATTTTCTAATTTTTCCCCAAATTTTCCAAAAATAGGCACCCTACGAGGGACTGATTTTTCTATTTTGGTGTTTTTGCGACCCTACCTGGGACTCGACTCGTGGAGGTTAAAAAAGGTACCCCTGTCCAGCGGAGGATCTCCGTGTAACCAATCTTGCCCTAGTACCCCCCCCCCGGGTGTTATGTTTTCACCAATCCCTTAAGAGCTTCAAGCTGGTGGGCAGAAAACAATAACAATCACAAAAACAATCTCAGGTTAAATTTTTTGAACTTTTAGAAATAATAATAATTTTCACCACAACACCCACAGAAATTTGGATTTTCATTTTCCTGAATTTTACTCAATTTTTTAGACTAATAGTCAAAAGAACACCCTTTGATGTTTATTTCCAAGATAAAATGATACTTACAAAAGTCCAAGGTATAATTTCTGGAGGAGACTGCTTCTTGGATTGGGAGCTTCTTTTCTTCCTCTTCTTCTAATTATCCGAAAAATTTATTTTTGGTAAATTTTGCCGCGTGTTTTTAGACCTTGTTGTGGAGCAATAACAAACTGGAAACTAGTCAATGCACGGGTCTTCGGTCCGGTGCCACGGTTTTCGGTCCTGAAATCACAAGAGCAATTATAAAAAAACAAAGTTTTGATTTAACGGGTAATAATCCTCTTAAAAGAGTTCCACCATAAAGGTTTTCTCTTATGAAATTTATCTTCAATCTTTTTCTTCTCTTTTTGTTTTGAAAAACCGGTCATTCCAAAAAAAGCAAAAGGTGAACTGTCAAGTCAAACAGAGTCAACCAGGATTATTACCTGTCAACTTCAACATCAGTTTCAAATCAAAGTTGTACATCCATGGAAAAATCTACCAGGACACTCGTTAATTATATATATTGTGTTTGTATTTTTTTTGTATCGTCGAAATAGGACAAAATTTTAGTTAGGACTTTTGAGTTATTTTTGCTACTGTGATCTATTTTTTTCCTCCTCGTCCGGAGGAAAGCACTCTGTCATTTTTATAACTATGCTATGACCCTGCTGATGCGGAGAGGGTTACAACGGGTAAGGTACCTGAAATATATAGTATAATATTTAGCTGGAATCAGCATTCCTAGCTCTTCTTCTCTGCTTTGATAAAGACGGGGGCAGCATCATGATATAGATATAGCCCTCCTATTTATGCCTATAAACTCTCTTCATATAAAATTTGCAGGCAACGGCATATTTGGACTTTGTACCCAATGCTGCACTCGAGCTAAAGTCCCGCAGTAGTAATTTTTTGAAGTTTGCAAAAAATGCCACATAGAAGACCAAATTCAGTTACCGTGAGTAGTCCTAAATCCTACAGCCCTGCCTAAATCCGATGGGGTCTTTCAAAGATACAAACTAACAGTTCCATCAATATGCCAAAAACATTTTGTTCAACCACCTTCACTTCAAGATAGGCCACCATAGAATGAACTTCCTTTTATAGGATGAACCATATTCATCTGGCTTTCAGCCTTGCACTCCATCATCGCAGAGGCTAATCAATTTTAATGACTTTTTTGACAAATGACCAAGTTAAAATTTTTTAATTTTTTTATATTTGAGTATTAAAAAGGCATGCATTCAAATATTAAAGGTTTAAAATTTTCCTCTGGGCTAGTTAGTAAAATATCTCAAATAGGCTCTGTGATGGAGTGCAAGGCTGAAAGCCACATGGATATGGTTCATCCTATAAAAGGAAGTTCATTCTATGGTGGCATATCTTGAAGTGAAGGTCGTTGAACAAAATGTTTTTGGCATATTGATGGAACTGACTAAAATAAAAACAAACCTTTTGCTGTGACGCAATGAAGATACCAAAGTGTCAATTAAACTGAGAGATTTGTTACACTGAACCAATTGAACCAAATAACAATAAGTTCTTCTTATACAAAACAGAATTTTTCATTACAAAATTGTTAATGTTTTAAACACAAGCAACAGATTTAGAATAACAGAGGTAATTATTTTTACAACTCACGCTTTTTTATCACATTAATTGACATCTTGCTTGACATTTTAGTCACCTTGTTATGTGTTTTGTTTCAAAAGTTCTTGCAATAGTTTATTCAGTTAGGAACATTTGGCGAGTTCCTGTACGCGGACGCAATAAAAAAAAATCATAACATCACTCATTAAAAAATGGCGTTTCTGTCTTTTCGCACTTTTTTTAGCCTAGACGATGTAGCAAACATAGTAGTAAGTATAAGCACACTGCGCTTTTAATTGGCTGAAATTTTTTTTGCGTCGGAAAAACTTTTTCAAACTTTCAGCGATGATTGACAGTGAGGCTGGAGCTCCGATTTTTGAGGATTACGATTTTACCAGTTTTTTAGCGATTTTTGCCTAACCCAAATCTCGCAACCTATTTACCTTAAGGAAGATCGAAATTAGAGTTTTTCAGCATTCTGAAAAAAACGCATAGCAGAAATTTTTTCATCTTCACAGGATCGATTCTCAGCAACAAAATACATCTTTTGGTCTTTGGGTTTGTTTCTGACGTTTTTCCTTCAATAAAGATGAGGTGGCAATCTTGCACTGAGGGTGCTACTTAGTTTCCGCCCTATTTTGCGCCCATGATAGTATGGTCCAAAGACGGGGGTACTCTAAATGATAAACTATGTCGTTTTGTAAGTGTTTATTTTCTGAGAGATAAGAATACTGTAGTATATTAAATATTATTAGCTTGTTTATTTAAGTATTTTTGAGCGCAAATTTAAATATATGGTTAAATAAAATACAAATGATAACAGTTCTGTTTATTTCTCAAACTCTTGGGAAAAGTCTTTTTGCCGACTTAGCTATTTTACAAATCTTGGAAAAGAACCCCCATAGGAATTCCGATACCTAACCCGATTGGTTAATTTCGGAACGGCTCATATTGGGCGTTTTGCTTTGGTGTTACCACCCTCAAAGCAGCGGGCACCTTTGTCTTTCCGCAACTCTTTCCACCATTTTAGATGGCCTTAACAATAGATCAATAGAGAAATGGAGATTTCAAAAACTTTTATTTACTTTTTCTCCTCCGACCTTCAAAAAAGAAGAAAGAAATAAAAAAACCTTTACTTAAACAGGAAAACAAAAGAAAAAAAGAGAAAGAAAGAGGTGGTTAAATAATCTAACACAGCTGTGCCCTATGCTGCCAATGTAAAGATACTTTGATCCTTCCCTTAATGTCAGGGAACTTCCCAATGGAATTTCCCTATCCACAAAAACTACAAGAGTACGTTTTTCCTGCATATGTGCTAAGAAGAAGAGTTGTTGAAGAGAGACTGATTTAGATACTTAGCAAATTTCATAAAATTTTATTTTATTATTTCCTCCGATTTCTGATTTTAAAAAAGAAAATAAAAAAAATTTAAAACATCAATTTTATTTTTATTTTTTTTCCATCCTCCTGTCCAAAACTTTTCCTTAAACCAGAAAATAAAAAAGTAATTGCCTAAAGGTGAAAAAATAAAATAAAATAAAAATTAAAGCGAATGCTAAAAAAAAAAAACCAGAAAGGACAAAGAAAAAATTACTAGCTAAATAAGATATAGATGATGAATCGTGTTTCAATGTTCGTATTAGAAAAGCTGATTGAAATGTCCTCATTAATATCTAGGTCTTGCTGACCAAAAACAGTTCTACTTCCTCTAAGACAGATGCCTACTGCTCTGCAGAGTCCGATCATAATCTTTCTCCTCATCCATGTAACAACTTCTCCGTAGGGCTTCCCCTGTTTGTTAGCCATCATCATATCCACCAAGCGTGTAATGGTCCATTCTCTCCACATGCCACTGGTGGCCGAGAAAACTAGTGGGGTAAAAGAACCATGTTCAATTTCAAGCACCCGTTGATTGTAAGCTCTCTTCTTTTCACGTTCATTTGCCTCAAAACATTTCCTGAGGTCCTGGCTAACATGTCGTTTTGCTAATAATGGGTTAAACACCCTTAAAGAACGCAATTTGACCAGTTTGCCAGACGTAAAGCTAGAATTGCGCTAGACCAAAATTGTGGGCGTTCTGCGAGTGTTCTCAGCTCAATCCTCAAACCGCGCACAAAATGGTAGACTTAGCTGTGACACATTATTTTGATGGAAGTTGTTAGGATGCTCACAAGGCTCTTGACAGAAAATCCTTTGTTTTATTGTCAATAATATGACAGTGCCGTTATTAATTTTGTTAGATCTGACATATATAGATATTTGTAAGTGCACTTTATATCGTCAACTGCTCTAACTATGGACTATCTGACAAATTTTGAGATCGCAATTCGGTCACCATTTCACCGAACCTCCAAAGTCATTCATTTTGAGTCAATGCGAATGGCAGATTATAAAATACATGAATTCGGTAGGCTTTTAAATCGAAATATGAAAAAATCTGGTAGTAGTGGACCACACTATGAAGAAGAACAAATGAGTGGCAAAACGATGGACCTTTTGACGTCACTCGTGCGGCAAGTTACACACTCGTTATTTGTTAATCTTATCAGGCGATAGGCGGCTAAGCGGCGGGGGTTCTCTAATTCTCCAATCGGCATCCAGTCATCCGGACAAAAAATCTGAGTTTCAAGCTAATGGACTTGGTCCACTCTTAGCAAAACTGGATTTTGAAAAAATTCACTAATCAAGCTAAACTTAATTTTGTAGAAATGACAACCATGTCAAAAAAGAAAAATGGTATTCAAAATGACATCAGCTTATATTATAGAATACTAAACTGCGTTTCCTTAGGGGAAGTTGTTTTTTTAATTTTCTTACAAGTTCTATTGAACAGAATTTTATAGTATATTCTTGCTATTCCAGTTATTATATTCCTGTTTATACCACCCTTAAAAAATTTTCACATACAAATATGTGTATCAAAAGATATGAGCTGAAAACCAAAACTGTACCTACCCCTGAAACATGGACGGTGTATTGAATCGACAACACTTTTGCAACATTTGATATTTTCCATTGTGGGAGTAAAAAAGTCATAACTAGTGACAAACAAAAGCTTGTAATTGGAGGAAATAATATGAATGAGAATGATAAAAACATGAAATTTGGCACAGATGACCTTAAAAGGGTCCAAAATTTAAATCAAACAGAAACACCTGTGTCTAGACTTAATTTAAGGCTAGCCTAGTTACGTCATTTGGCCACCTGCAATTTTTGATTTTTAGTTTTATTGTATTTGCTTTCTTAAGGCAAATACTTTTTTATTTATTGGTTTACGGATCCGCCAACGTTATTTTTGCCTAAATAAAAAAATAAAAAAAAGAGATTCGAAAACTTTTATTTACTTTTTCTCCTCCGACCTTCAAAAAAGAAGAAGGAAATAAAAAACCTATACTTAAACAGGAAAACAAAAGAAGAGAATAAGATTAAAGGTTAAATGATCTAACACAGCTGTGCCCCATTCTGCCAATGTTAAGATACTTTGATCCTTGCCTTAATGTCAGGGAACTTCCCCATGAAATTTTCCTATCCACAAAAAAACGCCGGAAAATGCCGGAAATCGCCGTTTTTGCAGATTTTCATTGGATTTTTTCCTTATATTTCTATGTTTTTCACACAAAAACATTATTGATAACAATGCTCACCATCAAGTATGATTCAATTGTCAATAAAACTGATTTTTGTGACCAGAACTTCACTTTATTTTTTCCCTACAACCCTTCCCTCTCTAATCAATGATGAATTTATTACGTTCTGCATTTTCTGACTGATTTTTTTTCACTTTTCTCCTCGCATTGCTATCTAACTTTCATCATCAAGTAGTTGCATTCAGCCTCTAGCTTGTTATATTTGCCTTCAGTACAAAGAAAATATAAAATGGTTTTAGTAGGTGTGGTTGGTGGTACTGGTGGATGTGGAGTGCCACTCATTAATTATCTTCTTGAAAAAGGATACAGTGTCCGAATGCTTGCAAGGACACCAGAGAAAGTCACTCAAATAGACAACAAAGAAGTTACTGTCATTAAAGGTGATGCTTTGAATGAAGAAGACATTGCTGAAGTTTGTCAAGATGTTGACCTTGTCATCTCATGTGCTGGTGGAGGGCCTGGTGCACAAATCATGGAAAAACTGGCATCCAATATTGTAAAAGCTAAACCAAAACGTTGTTATTTCATAACCTCATTAGGGATGGGAGGAAGCTCGATGACTATCAATTTGTTACTTGGTTTTTTCCTTGGACGTCAAAAGATTCTTGATTATGAAAAAGCTGATGCGCTGATGCTGAAGAATAATTACACAGTGGTTCGACCCTGTCATTTAAAAGGAGAACCAGTCGGTGATTATTGTGCTACTTCAGACACAGGGATGTCTTCCAAAGCCATCTCTAAAACTGATGTTGCTTTATTTTTGTTAAATTGTGTCGAAAATCAAGAATGGGATGGAATGCCTGTGCAATTGTATAATGCAGCCTGCAAAAAATGAAAAATATTTTCTGCATGGGCTTTTACTGAATTTTTTACTATACATAGTATAATTTAACCCTTTTAATCCCAAATGAATCATTATATGCCTAGTTTAGCTTCTTTGTAATTTTTTTTTATTCCCTAGATAGATATACTTTCAGCCAAATTATTATATATAACATCCATTTTCTACACTTATATTCAACTTTTTAATGTTCACCTTAACTATTGATTTAATATAAGACATAATATGTTCACAGACATTCTGGGAAACACGTGAAATAAAACAGTATTGATCGTTCCCAAAAATCCATATAAACAGTCAGTCTCGAGCAATCCTTTTTATAGAATGGTTATAATCAAATCGATTTGAATATTCAGGAACATTTTAGAGTGCTCGGGAAGACGTTCTAAAATGTTTTTAAGATGTTTTTAATTGGTAAATGAAGTGAATAATCAGGGACGTTCTCTAGCCAGCCTCCCTGAATGCTCCTTAATGTTCGGTATCGTCTTTTTTACTGGAACGTTTCATTTCATTTGTTTTTCTAGTATGTGCATTTTTATAATAAAAATAAAGTTTTACTCTTTTGGCAAATAAGTCCTCAGAACACACATTGTGATTCCCCTCATAAAGTTTGTGTGTGCAGATTTCATACATAGCTTATACAATTGAATGATGTTAAAGTAGTGTCTTAAAAATTGGGTCATACAGGTTCATAATTTTTCAAGCTTAAAGGGGAATTAACGTTTGGAATTAACCCTGAGATATTTTTTCGAAACATTTAAAGAGGAAGAAAAATGTGATCGAACAAAAAAAGAACCACTTCATAATGTCTTTTACACGTTTTTTTTTATTAGAACCTAGTTTATAAGAACATATAGGCTGAAATTCGTCGAAAAATTAAGAACATCTTTAGAACATGCCCAGCCTCAGTTTGGAAAAAAATGACAAGAAACTACAATTTTTTCCTCTTTTTAAGCAGTTTTAACCGAATTTAGGGATAGATCTTCAAAAGTCGAGAGTCAAATATTGTCCAAATTTTGCCAAATTTAAGTGCTCTTTATTTTGTATCATACTGTCGATTTAGAGTAGTCTGAAAAATTAAGAACGCATTTAAGAACATTTTAGGCTGAAAATTGCAAAAAAAAATAAGCACATCCAGGCTCAGCCAAATTTTAGGTGTTCTAATAAAAAAAAAACGTGTATTCATTAAGTTATTCAATCTTTAATTTCTCACAATTTTGCATTAAAGTATTGGAATTCCATGATTTTTTTAGGTTACAGTAACAGAATTCCACGGTTTTGATAGGTATTTTGTAAATTTGTTACAGAAATTCAGGAATTTCTTGAAAGCAATTTGCTACGGAAATTTCATGTCGTCCATTGGGGGGTATAAACGAATAAAAACTGGAATGGCCCAACAGTCGGGTGTTTAAGATAAAAACTGCAATTATTGCTCTTTTCGGAAATTATTGCTCCCCCTCTGTTGATTTCGTGACGTCACATGCACTTCAACTATTCTTACTGTTACACTCTATTTGGTTGTAAAAGAGATAAAAACCATAAGAAATTAATCTTTTTTAGAGTGGTTATAGCAAAACGTTGAAGAAATGATACTAGGAGAGTCTAGTTAGTATTCCAAAGGTGCAGTGAACTTTTAAACGGTACAAAGAAACTCAAAAACTGCATTTTAAATCATCATTCACCACTCTTCCCTTATAAAAAAGAGAAACACAGGGCGTGTGCTACGTCACATTTTTCGTATCCATAGCAACGCAAGGGAATTTTCAAACAACTCTTATTCCGGATGTAGAAGAGTAAAGCCCTATAAACCATATATATTTGAAATTGTCTCAATGAGCTCTATTTGAATCTGTAATATATTTGTTGACAATTTTGAAACGTTAATTCCCCTTTACCAATGTCTTCTATGATTTCTTATGATTCGTGCTTTAATAATTGGATTAGATTTTGTAAAACTTTGGCTTTTTTTGGGAAAACGAATGAATTTAACTACCTTAGCCCTTTTTTACTGTTTCAGTCCTTATTGGCATCATTTTTGGACCTGTTGACCTTAAGGACTTGTGTTAAATAGGCCTTTGAAAAATAGGCCACAAAATTGTATTTATCACAGCAATTTTGACTGCTTCTACTCAATTTTAAAAATTTAATAATTAATTCATCTTGATTGTCTAGAAGAGATAATTATTTATTCACTAAAAAAATCATTCAATTTTAATTACATCAATGTCTTTAACACTTCATCTCTTTATTTTCAGAAATATTAAACATTTCTTAACACAAAAAAATTCAATATTTACAAACGAAAAATCGCTAAACTGGAATCCTCTTACTCATTACAATCTTTCCCAAGTGATGCACCCCGAAGACAGCATGGACTGACCAACTCTAATTTTTCAAACGGTCTAAAGAAAAATAGGTTAGTATTTTTTTTGTTATTTACTTACCATGATAAAAACAACAAATGTGTAAACCCCTCGTTTAAACTTTTCAACTTTCCTATTTTCAATTGTTATTATAGTTTTGATGCTAGTTCTTCACCCAGGCATACATCGGAAAATGGAATAAAAAGATTTTCAAATCGAGTGAACAATCAAACTGGTTTTGAACCAAAGAAAAGAGATTCAACTCAGAAACCAAAGAGATGGGTTCCTTCTCAATTGATGCACGATGTTACAGATCGCAATGAATTGATTTTCCGCAGGGTCAGAGGGTAAGTTTTTAACAAAATGTTATCAACTTCAGTTGAGCTAGAATCTGACTATATCTGTATGTATGTATGTATGTATGTATGTATGTATGTATGTATGTATGTGCGTCTCTCTGTCTGAAAACTTGAGGGCAGTCTGCAGTCATAAAAAATCGTCCGTTTTGCCTGAAATTTGGCACACTTGTTCGCTCCTTGGGTGAATATTTTAGGGTGTTTTTTCATTTTTCAAAAATTTTGATTTTTGGGCTATGATGAGTTAAACGTGGCTAAACCTTGAGGGCCTTTTAGACTGATCAAACTTAGCTTATCAATTTTACAATTGGGCCTCCACACAATGCAAATATTCCTGAATCTCGGTTGAGCTCTTTTTCCACTATCAACAGTTTTATTAAAACCATGACGTTTATAAAGGCATTCAGATGTTTTTTATCTTTTCGAATTAATGGTCTTCTGTAAATGGTGGTTTATTGTTTATGGTTATTTATTATTAGCTGATGTCGTATTTCATGTTGTTTTTCAGCATATTGAATAAGCTGACACCTGATAACTTTGACAAGTTAAGCTACAACCTTCTGAATATTGGAATTGACAAGACTGTTTTGAAAGGAATAATTATCTTAGTGAGTTTCCTTTGTATTTGATTTTCACTTAAAATTCTTGGGATAATCCATGTAATATGTACGCAGAACTTTTCCTTATATTTGACACCCTTGTACGCAAGAAATAACACCATTTAAACAATAGATGTGCGCTTTTGCTAAACTCCCTCTTCCCCATTCATTGCTGATATTGCGTACGTACTATAAAGATAGCCCTTGACTTGGGTGGACTCATATTTTAGCCTGTTTTGATTGGATAAAGTATGATAAAAACAATGATTTATGCTACGGTCAACATAAAGTAGTTTTTTAAACAGCAGTGGTTCATCAGAAATTTGATTTGAACGCTTCAATATAAAGAAGATTTTGTGAAAATTCAAAGGGCAATTGAATTTGGTTAGAAACCTATCAAGAAAAGTTTGATTTAATGCTACATTGATTTCATTTCAGATTTATGAAAAAGCTATAGACGAGTCCAAGTACTGTAACTTGTATGCTCAACTTTGTTTACGATTACGCCACGATGTACCCAATTTTGATGACCCTGTCACCAAAACAAACGTAAGCGTTGATTGCTAATTTATTTTGTGATTTTTGTTGGTGTGATACTTTTTAACTTAACTTTATTAACTGATCTTTCTCAAGTTTAACATTAACATATCACTTTGTGTAAAGTCTCGTAGAATCGTTATCAACTTTACTATATTGATTAGCTAAGGTCTTAAAAATCAGTTGTCAAAGTTATCATATGCTTTATACTCGTTGATTTGAATTTGATGTTTACCATATTCCTGAGGCTAATCTTGTCCAATCTCATCTTGTCTCAAGAGTTGACTTTACCTAATTCGAATTTGAACGAGGAATTCTATTTGTTCGAGTTACTGAGAGATTCAAATTATAGAAAGTATTTTGAGAGGGTTACTTCTTGATGGAGACTGGAAACAAGTTCGAATTAATATATTAAGGTTCAAATGATAGAAGTTCGAATAAGCGAGAGTTTACTGCAGTGTAGGATTTTAAATTAAAACCTTTTTGATTCTTGTCCAATTAATTTAATTTTCCTATCATAGACCTTTGTGCGGCTGCTGCTCAGCAAATGCCAAGAAGAATTCGAGACAAGATCTAAAGCCTCTTCTGCTTTCGACAAAAAGGACACGGACCTTTCTCCCGATGAGAAACAGGATAAAATGGTGGCAAAAAGAAAAATGTTGGGAAATATTAAGTTCATCGGTACGCTTTTTATAAGAATATGAGAGTCAATCTTGAGAGAAGCCAAAATTTTCGGGGACAATTGTTGCCTGGTGACATTAGCTGGCCAACGAAGAAATTTTCTCATATTTTGCACCTTCCAGGCACCATCAAACGCTATTTTTGATAATAAAAATAGGTTTCTGTTCTGTTCCAGTCTGTTCTATTAGTCTGCAAAAAATGTCCCTGTTACAGGGTCCATGACATGTAGTGGTTTGTACGAAAATTTTGTTCTTTTAAATCGTAAACAAGTACTCTAAGGTCCCGAATAGTAGGGGGGGTCTGAATAAAAGGGGGGGTCCGAAATTTTTGCAAAATATAATAAACGGGGGGGTCTGAATAAACGGGGGGGGGTCTGAAAATATTTAGGTAAATAAAGGCTAAAATCAGGCTATTTAGAGCAAAATAAGGGTCCTTCTCTTTGACAGCTGAAAATATTCTTAAAAACAAAAAACGGGGGGGTCCTAATAAGAACGGGGGGGGTCCGAAATATTTTCGAAAATTAATAAGCGGGGGGGACGTCTATTCGGGAGTAAGTAAGAAGAAGACGCACAATATCAAAGTTAAATAGTCCTGCTGCTGAGGTCGATAAATGTTTCATTTCGTGACACACATCTTAGAAGTAACTTTTTTTGGTGGAAACTCGCGAATTAGTATATTTAGATTCCAAAATCAAAAAGTTAACGAATAATTGATTTTTGGGGGTCTTCAAATTAAAAAAAGACCTATATCACATGATAGAGCTCTTCAAACTGAGCAAAAGAGTGTATTACACCAAAGTCCCAACTTCTCTAGATCAAAAGTTATGGGCCTATTTGTGGTCAAGAACTGATGGAAAACAGGGAATTTCCCCATAATCGGCATTAATTTATGCAAAATTAAACACCTTTTTGACCACAAAATAATAGGCCTGAATGAATTTCCAGGCCTTGCAATTTTGCCTGGAAACGCAAAAAATCGCCAATTACTCGTTACTTGCACGATAATATCGTGGAAACTTTTTGATTTTGGAATCTACATATACTAATTCGTGAGTTTCCACCAAAAAAAGTTAGTTCTAAGATGTGTGTCACGAAAATTGTTTTTTAGCCACTTTTTTCGATCTCAGCAGCGGGACTTAAAGTCTAGAACTTTTAATAAGGCAATATACATTTTTTTTTGTTAATTTACAGGAGAACTTGGTAAGCTTGAACTGTTACAAGAAGCAATTCTACACAAATGTATTCAACAGGTGAGAAAAAAATTAGTGTTTTTTCTGGACGAGGTTTAAAAATCGTCCAATAAATCTCAAATGTAGCAAAATTTAATTAGATAATCGGCCAATTTTATGCCGGCTCTTATTGCGCCAAAGCTCATTCTTTTTCAGTTTTTAGCCATGCCCTAATTTAATTCCGATCCCTTACGTCGGCTACGCCAGCAACGATAAAATAACACCAATAAGAACTGGCGTAGAAACAGCCAATATGGTAATCTGGATGATTAAATTAACCTCTTTGGTACATTTGACTCTCCGTCATAGATATAAATTCGAACATCGAATTGATCATGTAAAATCTTTATTATCTAATTATCAATGTACTTTCTTCCGAATCAAATAATGTACCATTGTTAGTCCTATAGTAGATCAAAGTAGTTTCTAAACTAAATAATACTTTTATACAATACTCTAGTTGCTGGCTAAGAAAAAGCGAACATCATTGTCTGAGATGGCAGAGGATATCGAATGTATGTGTCAAATAATGTCAACCATTGGTCGAAGATTGGACACGCCTAAAGCGTTAAATATCATGAACCAATATTTTGACCGTATTGAAAAGCTCTCTACAAGCATGGAATTGCCCTCCAGAATCAGATTTATGTTGAGAGACGTATTGGAACTTAGATATAACAAGGTATGTTTCCCTAGACTAGTTAGCTAAGCCCGTATTCACAAGGCACACGCGGCTTACGGCAATATAGCAAGGATATAGGATTTTGAAGTTTGTCTAAGAATACTTATCAGTTATTCGGTCAAATTTACCATCAGATCTATCCTATTGACTGAATCAAACTGGCTTAAATTTCTAGGCTAATGTCCCCTACCTATTCTAATAGAAATTTTGTCGCAAGTTTAATTTTAGAATATTTTTAAGCTCAATGTTTTATTCTATTTTTATAAACAAAAAAAATTGTTTTGGATGTGAAATGGAACAAATTTGATGAAACGGATTTTTTTAGGAAAGAAGATATTTTAGTCAAAGCGCTTTTCTTATCCTGTTTGTACGTAAGGCACCAGTGGAAATTTATTTTTAAGTAAAAAAAAACTTGTGGCATTTCAAAAATTCTAGAGAAACAACGCTACTGTTATGTTACTGAGTTAACAAATTCATTTTCTGTAACAATTAGTTAATGAATGATTTTATCTATTTCTAAAACAAGGGAAGAAATATTTTAAGCAAGACGCTTTCCCTATACTGTAGTTCATGTAGTACTTAATGCATTTCAAAATATTCTAGAGTATCATGCTATTGTTAAATCACTGAGTTAACAAATCCATTTTCTGTATCAATTAGTTAATGAATGATTTAATCTTTCTTTTTTTAGTGGGTTCCTCGACTAAATCAAGAAGAGAATGGCCCACGATCTGTATCACAGATGAGATGGGAGGCTATGGGGGTAAATAAACCATGTTTAACCTCTTTCACAAAGTTGAAAACACGCTACCACTGTTGGAAATTATTTTAAGATGACTTTCGGGGATTTTCAAGATTTCCTTTTGGAAAATTCTACATAATTTTACTGAGTCACACATTCTCCGTGATTTCGCAAAGACAATATTGTCATAGAATAAGGAATACAGCTGTTTTTTTGATAGTAGAAAAAAAGTTTATATGAATGTGCAGAAATAAGAATTACTGTCCAACTATATTCACTCAGGAGATTTGGGTGACAGAGCAAGAGGATGCATTTGTATATTGTGGATTGTCATTGATTTTCTTTCCCCTTTAGATGATGATGCCGCCTCCCTTTCCATTCTTCCACCCTGGAATGCCTTTACCGCCAGGAATGCAAATGCCGCCCAACATGCCGGCTGGCGGGATGCCGCCTTTCATGCCGAACGGTGACATGTCCACCATGCCATGGTTTAATGATCAAGTGTTAGCGTGCGGTGGCATGATTTCAAGTGACTCCAAACTACCAGCAGATTTTCATGACGAGACTAAAGATATTTTCGGTAAACCAGTCAACAAGACTCAATCTCTAGCTCCAAAACAACATACACCAATTTCCAAACCGATTATGAAACCTGATTTGTTTCAACCACAGTATGTGCTATTACTTTGTTTTTCTCTGCCTTCTCTTCTTTTGAGATTTTAACCGTGAAAGCCACACAAACTGTATGTTTTAATAAATCCATTCTTCTTGAGAATAGCTTGATATTACTATTAGATTTTCCTGCCTTCTCCTCGTTTGATATTTTTGACCTTCAAAGTGTGACACACGCCGTATGTTTTAACAAATTCATTCTCCTTGAGAAAAGCTTGAATTTAAGATTGGAAAAGTAAAATTGGTTAGTGTGATATATATATATATAGGAAATCGAAAATACTTTATTGCTAGACTGTTTGCATCCTCTAACGAACACGATCGAATGCGTGCTTCTTTTAGAGAGAGGGTGCTAAGTAGGCCGGTAGTAAATCCTCTTTCCAGATATCGTTGTTCACATGACTAAAGGTTAAATCTCAAAATTAGTATCTCACAAAATTAGTACCTCAAAAAATTTAAAGTTTTACTGTGGTAGTCATCTTTGAGATTTAGATTGCCCTTTTTTCAAGTAGAGGAATAGTCTATGTTTTTATATGACAAAAAGGCAGAGCAGAATTGTAATATCTCCAATTTTCCAAGACACTGAACCTTTAGTCAAGTGGACAACGAATATGCCGCATTAGTTTCGTGGAGGTCTGCGATTTAGACTATTTGATCCCCAAATTATTTATCTCTTGGCTTCAAGAAACGAATTTTAATATTTCTTGTTATACTTCAGTTACATGAAATCAAAAGCCAACGGAAATGGACCGCCATCCAGAATTAACGGTAACTCAACCGCCGCTAGTAGTAATACAGCACCATCATCTACTCAACTCAATGGTGCTCAAAGTAAAGAAAAAGATAAGAAACCAATCAATAAGAACAACCCTTGGAACGTTGACCCGTTCATGCCGAATTTCTCGAAACCTTCGATTAGTTTGATCACACAAAAAGAAGAAGCTAGCAAACATGCACCACCGAATGCCAGAAATAACTCAACTCCTCCTCAAAGAATCTCACCGCAAACAAGTAATACATCTCGTTAATTATATTGTTCTAAAGAATCACAAAACTGGAGTCGTTTAGAATCCGTCTAATAAAATAATATGGGTGTTATACGATAATAATATCATTGTTACGGGATAATACCAGTTTGTATAAACTACAATTTGTCCTTTCTATTATTTTTTGCTTATTTTCTACTATGTCTGAATGAGTCGTCTCGCATGCTAAACTAAAAAAATAACTTTTTTATTAAAATTGAATAGAATCAGACATTTCACAAGCGCCGTCTAGCTATTTTCAAGACCTTAGAAGACGGGGGCGCTCTTTTGAAATTTTGGACTAGCCATTTCAGGCTGCTATAATTTTGTCTTTTGTGGCTTTTTATACTTAAAAGATGGTTTAATCTCTTCATCAGACTTTAAACTTAGGTCCGACGTTCTTTAATCGGTGGTAACGATTGAAGGGCGGCGCGAAGTAGAGAAAATATGGTAACATTTTGAATATCCTTTTTGGATTTTCTGTTTATATTTTAGTCCCTCGAAATTCTGCTGCCAACACATACCAAAAGCAACAGACACAGCAACAACAACAAGCGTGGAAGAAAAACAACCAAGAAGTAAGACATTTAGTGTTACAGTATTTGACTTTTCTTTTCTAAGAGATGATATTATTCTTCTGAAACTTTCTTTACATAAAGCTGTGAAGATGGTGCGAGTACAGCGGAGTCTCTTTAACTCGAAATTTCCTTAACTCGAACGAATTTGCATTCCCTGTCTCGTGCGTTTTCGAGTTATGGAGACTGTTTTTACCTTTTACCATACGGTGATTTAACCGCGACGCATTTCTTAGTTGGACACTGTCAACAAGAAGGTACAAATCATGCACCATGCCAAAAATGGCTTAAAATAAGGTTTTTGTAATAACTTGCCCAAGTTACATAAAAAATTAGGGAAAATCTCAGAAAACCTCTATATTAATATTAGAAAGGGTAAAAGATGGTTAAAATCAATCCAGGGGGTTAAATGGCCCAAATATGGCTAATTTGTTGTCCAGACAAAAAGATTGTCCTAAAAAGGGCCATTTAGGTTTAGTTTATACCAAACCTAGCTTAAACTAAAACTGAATGGTTGTTTTAACTCCTAATAGTAAAATGACCCACTTTTTACGTTCTTGGGTCCCAAAATAGGACAATAAAGTTGTCCATAATTTTGACCTTGATATTATTTTTACAAAAAGGACAATTTATTGTCCTTTTTGGGACCGAATAACCAAAATTTTCTACCTGAAAATTAATTCATACAGTTTTGTGCAAAATTTTAGCTTAAATAAGCTGATAGTTTTGGCAATATTTTCGAAAAGATAAAAATGGTTGAATCCCTAGTGTTAAAGCACAAAAAGTGGTTGATTGAAGCACAAAAAGTGGTTAATTAAAATACATTTGCCTTTAGGACAACAGATTGTCCACGAGAGGGGCCGTTCAACGATTTTAATTTTAATTATCTTATGTTTGAGGTATTTCGAGCCTGATCTGTAAGGATCTTGAATGAGATTTTGTTTTAAAGTTGATTTTCATGACAATTTTAATTGCCCATATTTTACAACATTTAGAACAATTTATTGTCCATTTTTGAACCTTTTTACAAGATTTTAGAATTGGAATCTTGTTGTAGGATAGTGTTCTACATGTGTACCAAATTTTGACTTGATCGGAGCACCCTATCAAGAGTTATTGATCTTGGATAACTCATTATCCTTTCAATTAGGACAATTCATTGTCCTTTTTAGGACTGCAGTTCAAAAGCTTATATCTCTTTAAGTATACCTTTTACAGTTACGGGACCAGCATGGGTCCGAAGACGGACCTTTTAACTTAACCATGGGTATCAATGTAGGGCCCAGTAGACATTTATGAGTCTGTAATTTTCAAAACCAGTCAGGGGTGTAAAGATGGTGCAAAAACAGCCATTTTTTGTACCTTCTTTTTGACAGTGTCTAGTTAGCAGAAACACCTGGTAAAATATCGCTTCAGTGTTCTTTCTCACTCCGATTGAAAGTTTTGCTTGACCACTTTTACATCCTCTTGTAGGGGGCAATGAAAGCCGTTTCTATAATCTATCACTACCGTTAAACGAGTTCCTGGGTTGTTAACGGAAGAAAATGAGAAAGTTAAACCGTTACAACAATTTACAATTTTTAAGTTTCAAACTTTTCTTGATCATTTCTTTCAGGTCAGTTTGAGACCAGCTTCATCATTGACCAAGAAAGATGATGGAAAATCGAAAGCTGACGTAAGAATATTTTCTCTCATCAAACAATCGTTTGTCCTTCTCCTTCCAATTGAAAGGGATATTCCATATTCCAGATAATGTGGGTAAATAAACCTCCCATTTTGGGGAAATTAATTTTTGAAGATCAATCTCCCCTGGATTTTTAGCGAAGTTTTTAAGACACCCTTCTGGATTTTTGTCAATTTTTTTGTAGTACACCTTCTATGAACTTTGATTTGAGAGACATTTTCAAGAGCTTTAAAGGGACATAAAAGTATGAATTTGATTTTGATTGTTCCAATTTATTGTTTTACAAGTTTGTTTTGGACACGTGATTACAATTGTTCTCTTTAAGACACTTGGTTCGCGCAATGTTTACATTTTACTACTTTTATGTCCTTTTAACACAACGGTGGTTGTAGATTATGCTCTGTTTTTATCATAATTCTTAGGAGCTATCTGGTAAGCAATTCACAAATCTCACCATTAACGATAAAACAAACAAACCAAAGAAAACTGGACTTTCCAAATCTGATGTTGACAAGAAAATTGTAAGTGGATTTCTATTCATGTATGATATGCACCACTGCAATGACTTCACGAAATTATGCAACTTTTCTGTTTTTGTTCCACCCAATACGTCACTTTTTCAATTGTTTAAGTGACGTATTGAGCTGAAAATTTTAGAAGTTCTCAGAAGACTCTCCAGTGGTGCATATCTTGAATAACTTTATTCATGATATGCACGACTGTAATGTCTTCTGACATTACGGCATGGAACCAATAGCTCATTGGTTGGAAGTGACGTAAAAGCAGTCAATACGTCACTTTCAACCAATCAGCTATTGGGTGGAACGAAAGACATTGCAATGGTGCATATCATGAATAAGAGATAAAATGCTTAACATCGATGAAAATACTGTTGTCCTGTTAATCGGGCTGTGCATTGAATTTCCAAGATTCTTAGAAAATGTGCAAATACCCCCTGGAAAATGGCAAGATTTGCAAAAGAACTCTTGGAAAAATTCTTTCCTTACCTTAGAAGTGAGGGTGGACGAGCTAAAATCAGTCTTTTACCCCCTGGAAATTCTTCTCCAATTACCAAATTGTTCTTTTATCCCATGTATGGATATAAAATGAAATGGCTCATTTCGCTCGCTAAAAGATCATTACTGGAATAGACAGGGACCCGTATACTTACGATATTCTAAAGAGCTTCAAGACTATAACGGAAGCAAAAAGGAATCGAAACAAAAAATATTGATATTTAAAATGCTTGGTTTTCAAATTTGAATTGTTTTTTCACAGGTGGAAGTTAATGAAAGCCATAAGAAAGATGAGGACACAACGAAAGCATGCAACGATCTCCAGTCACTTGCCACAAATTTGAAATATTCCAAAATGGTAGCCAAACAACTGCTTATCTTTACATCATCACAAAATGAAGAGGAATGGGCACGACTTGTTCAATTGATCACGCAGTGTGTTGAGAAATCCATTTTCTCGGAAGATACGCTCGTCAATGTATGAAAATTCGTTTTCATTGCATCTCTTTAGGAAAATTCTTTACATTATGTAATGTTCTTTCCAATATTATTACTAACAAGATGCTCCAACTGCGGCCTGAATCGTATTCTTCGAAACAACTACTTGAAGTGAATAGAGGACTAATTTGAACTTTATCTCTTTTATTCGAACTAAATCTCAGTCTCCATCAAGGTTTAAACCCTCATTATACTTTCTATTACAAACCATTTCCCTTTCGATTTCTTCGGATTAGCGAGAGACAAATGTAGTATCGAAAATGAAAGCTAATTGGGGGCTAATTTTTGCTGGCACTATAATCTGACTTTAATCGTGTTTTTTGCTATTTTTGGTAAAACTGAAAACTAAATACGAAATCAATCTTGTAACTAGAAATTTGTCAAAACCACAAAAATATAGTTCCCTCAGTTGAATTATATAGTTATTGTTTTTTTTTTGTCATAGGCGTACAATCTGCTGTTAGATGATATCAAGGTCATCGAAAGTGGAAATGGAAAGAACTTCATGGCTCTCATCGCTTCCACAACGGTTGAAAAGGTAATTTCGAGAGTTTCTCTTTCCATGAAAATATACTTGCAACAAGAAACATTCGAATTTTGGTTTCAGTGTCTTCTTTCTACTGGTTATTTAGTTGACGCGCATCCTTGTTATGGCCGTACATGAATATTCAGTAGGATATGATTTGCGTGTTTTAAGCGGCTGAGCTTAGTAGCTCCTTTTCCGCTTAGGCTTGATTTATATTTCGAGTGAAAAGGAAAAGTGTCAACTCTCGAAGTGTAGTTTTTTACAAAAGAAATTCAAAATTAAAAATGGAAACATTCTGTTGGTCGTCATTAACCAATTAAGTACCTATAATAACCGTAGAGGTTTCCAGTTTGTTTAAATAAACTGGGTTCTTCCAGAAAATGTCAGTACATGGGTGGTGGAGGATATATTGCCTGGGGGTAGCGACAAATCATCAAAATTTGCCTTGTCCGGGGGGGGGGTAAATTTGCTCTGTCCGGGGGTAATTTGGGTTGTCTGGGGGATCAACTGATGCTTGTCCGGGGGGTAAAACCCGTTGTCTGGGGGGCCAAAAGTCACTTTGCCCGTTGGGTAAATCACTGAAAATCGTTGTATCCTCCACCCCCCATATTCAATTTTTTTGTGGAAAAGCCCATTACGTAACTAACACCATTATGGAAGCAAACGTTGGATTTGCGTAAGGCATTGGATCGCGTCTACAAATTCGAACATTTGCTTCCAAAATGGCGGATTTCCCTTAAGTTATGTACGTAACTTTAGTAAAACTTGTATTTATGATATTTACCATTGAAATCTCTTCCGATATTACATCACAGACAAACCCAACAGCTGACAGGTTTTAAGCGACGTAAAATTAGTCAATACGTCACTTGCAGCCAATCAGCTATTGGGTCCGTGATGTAATGTCAGAAGACATTACAATAGTGCATATCATGACCAATACGGCAATTTTCTTGATAGGATTGGATCAAGCTATCGACAGTAATGGAAAGTTTTGAAGACGGTGCTCATTACCCTGCACCAATGAATTGTCTCTCTAACCTACACAAGTCGAAAGGAAAGGTAAGTGCTCTCCTATCGGGCGTCAATAATCTTTGAAAAGTCATTTTACAGTGGACTTTCCCTAATTCGAATTTCCATCACTCAAATCTTTCTATAACTAAACCTCAATTCGAAACCTTCGCCAGATACTCTCCATAATTCGAATCTCTCTGTAATTTTAGCAAATTAGACTTGCAGTTTGTAGTTTGAGTTCGAATTAGCGAGTGTTAACTGTTTTGTAAACGGTTTCCCTTTTTTGTATTTAATTGTTCGAGTTGTAGAAATTTCGAGTTATTAAGTAAGGTTTTATAACGCATTGCTAACTGAAGGGACCATAAAGCTTATTCGAGTAAAGGCGACGTTCGAGTTATAGAGGTTCAAGTTAAAGAGAATCCACTGTCAAAACATATTGCTGATGTAAATAGCCGCCTTTAGAGTTTTACGTTCGAAATTGTATATTTTTCTAGGATTGGTTAATGTCAATGCTAAAAAAGCAGAAGATTGATTGCAAAAAAATCTTCCCAAAAGATGAGTGGAGTGATAATGCTATCATGCAAGTGGCTCAAAATATGGTACGTTTTTTTAAGTTTCACCTTCTAAGAAAATATTTTTTTTTCACATATTGAACGAGCATCTCTTATTTGAAATGTTCCAAAATTTGTGAAAATTCATTCCCACATTATTCTCATAGGAGATGACCTTCTTGTTTCCACAATTATGTTTGAAAGAAGAACTGTTGAAAATGATGAAAGAAGGAGCCAACGAAGATGAACTTATTCAATGGATAAAGGTAACTTCCGATACTTCAAATCATGAGTACGATTTGTTTCGCTCAAACGTTCACCCCTTCCTTTTTGAAAATCAAGAGAGCTTTTTCTTTTTAAAGGACATTGTTGAACGTATCTTTCACCATTTGTTTACAGCGGCATTTTCAAAACAAAAAAAAAACAATACTCTCCTCTTACCGTGCCACGCGATTCTTTTGTTGATTCGCTTTGTCGGCATTGAAATTAAAGTAGCGCGCCTCCTTTCTATATCGTTAAATTGAACATCTTTGAGAATTTATCCCGTTTCTTTGTGTGAATTTTCTGATTATTTGGAAAAGTTTTAGAAAAGGGGTTTAGCTTTTGAGTACTTATCTCAACTAAGTATCTCCGTTTATATCCACAGGATAACGAAAATGAATTAAATAAAAAGCAATTGGTTCATTTGGTAGTCACGTGTTCAGTCACCATAGCAACTCAAATAACATTCGAAAATGGTGGTGATCTTCAACAGAAGCCGGACAAAGAAACACAAGAGCTAGAGAAAGAGATTTTGGGGAGGTTGAACGGTTTCCTTCGACAAATGATTGGCCCTGAAATGTGTGATCAATTGGAAGCAGTTTATGCTTTGCAAGTCTTCTGTCACGACAAAGATTTCCCTAAAGGTTTGATGACATCATTTTTTTACTTAGAATTTCGTGATATTCATGACGTAATGTTTCATACGGAAGCACCGAAATTGCCCGGGCTTTTGTCACTAGTTTTATTGCTTACCTCATAACAATCAAACGCGCCAAAATCGCAAATATTTGGATAAGTGCTTCGATGCTTCCCCTTTTTGTCATCTTGGCGCTAAGTTGGTTCAAGATATTTTCTATTTCATACTTAAAGGTGGCACTCGTGGGAAAAAATTCCCTGAACACGTTTTATCGTCCACACTCCCTATCTTTGGGTCAAGTTGAACATTTACAAGAATTTTTGTCATTGAATTGGTCGTTAACTATTCAAACAAAAACTTTTATTATATTTTTCTAAAGAACGCGTCATCTCTATTGTTTTGAATAACCAATTACGTGAGCATCTTGTAAAAACTTCAACACAACTGCTATCTTTCGTTTTCTTTTCCAGAAATGTTGCTTCGAATGTTTTTGTGTTTCTACAACATGGAGATCATTGATGAGGACGTCTTCTTGAAATGGAAAGAAGATATCAATGATTCTTATCCTGGTAAAGGAAAATCTCTCTTCCAGGTAATTCAAGTTCATTCGTATAAAGAGTACAATCTTTGATGTTCGCATTTGAAAACCCCTAATAGTGTTACGCAGACATAGTAGCTGTGGTGAATTTCTCTAATCTTCAAGGGACAATCATTCAAATCGAAAGATAGATTCTAGGATGGTCGGGAAACAATCAAATGAATAGCCTAATTTATTCCAAGTGGAGTAAAGCATAGCTTTGACCCCCCTTTTTTAATTGGGGAATGCCTATTTTTTTTAGCTTTTGTAGGGGGAGGTACCAAGATTTGCCAAAAAAACTGGGGGATGGGAATGTAGGGGGGGATATAAGAAAAGGGTTTGGAAATTTCGGTCAATTTGATCAATGCTAATGTTCAGACTGTTTTAATATTTACCACCAAAACACAAAAGTGTATCCATGCAGATAGATAACAACGCTATTATATTGTTATATATTGTTATATTTTTGGCTTGTTACTGTATGATTTTGTATATGTATATGATGATAAAAACACGAAGCGAAGCATTTCATAACGAGCAGTTGCTTCAATTTTTTTTGTGTGTTAAGGTTGATTCTACAGTGCCATTATATTTTTTTTCTCTTTTTCACTCTAGGTGAACAATTGGTTGCAATGGTTAGAAACGGCCGATGAAGAAGAAGAGGAAGAAGAAAATGCTGATGATGCAGAATGATGCCGAGTCAGCGAAAAAATTTATTTCCTATATTATAAGTAATGAACTTTGAAGAAGACACAACTTTATTGTTAACGATTTATGGCAAGCTTGTTGCTCTTAATCGACATCTATGGTAAATTAACAAACATAAGAATTTATCTCCTGCAGCTAGAGACATTATCGGAGATTTTTCTAAAAAAGCAATGCATTGTGGGATTGTTGCGAGTTTATTACAATAGAAATCTCTTAGGAAATCCTCGAAAAATCAAAAACTCTGATAAGGTCTATTCTCTGCCATGCATGGATTGCACTGTGTCAACAAAAATACTTTAATAACAATTGTTTGGGTAGAATACTATTTTCTTGTAAAAGCTTGTAGTGTACCAGTTTAATTTGTCATCTTTTACAATTTGTTTTTTGTTGCAATTGGGGAAAACTGGAACGTGCATATCTTCACACAAACCTCTTTGTAAAATTTTTTTATTTCAAGTCTCGTTATTGCTCTTGTTGAAATAAAAATATGGTGCTTGGTTAAACATTGACACAATTTGGAATCTCAATTTTGTTGTTACCTAACAGAGGATAGAATTGCGGGTGGTATTTGAGCTAATTCCGCGAACATAGGTTTAGTTAGCGAAAATCTGTGAAGTTCTATCCCCTTGACAATCCCGTGTGAATGACCGGTAGATAATACTTCTTAGGAAAGTACCCTGAGATTGAAAAATTTTATGGAAGCCCTACCATTCCCTTTTTCTTTCTTCTGGCTGCCATAATAAGAGGACCCAATTCAAAAAACGCTGAAAAAAAAGTTGGAAATACTTTCTTTTGAACCAAATTGTCACCTTTATGCTTTCCAAATGAATAAAGTTACAAAAAAATAACCATGTCAAATTTGAATTTCACCTAGGCTGCACACATCCCCTCTGATAAGTTTTGATATAGGGGATGCGAATCAGGCTCACAAAACGCTTCCGAACTTAGCAAAAAATCTGCTAACCAAAAAAAGAGTTGAATGATAGAGAACTTTGATTGACAGCTTGTCGTCTTTTGTTAGCTTGAGAGTTTTGTTTGCTAATTCAATTAATTTCGATAAACGAAAAAAAAATAGAGGAGAAAGAGAGATTTCTAGCCATATGTTCTTTTTATTTGAATCTTTATTTGATTTCTATTTACGTCATCAAATAACTCAAACCATGAAGGTAAAAAATACACAAATACTCAAACAATACACATCGAGTGTTTTGAAAAATACAAGTCGCCAAAATTCTGCAAAATACATAGCTATTCGGTAATTTTCTCGGAAGCGATATCAGAGCCCGATTCGCATCCCCTATATCAAAACTAATTTGGGGATGCATGCAGCCTAAATTTCACCCTCCTTGCTTTACCGGCCGAGGAGCCTTAAGGAATCTGACCATAGTCAGAATATTGATTTTAGTATCTGAACATAAAAGTTATGTTTTAGATTCTTTAACACATTTAACAAAGAATTGCCTTTATAAATTGCTTTTTAATCAAACTCCTTTAAGAGTAATTAATAACTTAATTGCAAAAATGACGTTATGAACTTTAAAAAGACGTTAATAATATGTTGCATCACCTTATTTTATACAAAGTGCTAAGTTTTAATGGGTAATTAATCTTTTTGTTTCGAACTTTCTTCAAACTGTCCGCAAAGAATTGAACTATTTTAAATTTTGCGGAAAATTTTTCTGAAAAGATGTGTCAAAAGTTATGACTGTTTTTTTAAGCAAAATCCAGATGAAAAATTGATGAAAACCACTATTTTGAAGATTTCGAGACAAAGAAGCATTTACAAAAATTTTCCGCAAAAGCTTTTATTGTTCGGTATAAGATACACCATCTACTGCGAAAAAATTTTCAAAATGTTTTTTCTTCGCCGAAACTAAGCTCTTCAAAGTTGAAATACTCTTCCTCGCAAAAGTCTTAATTTTCTTCTTCATAAAATTTTTTCAATTCAATTTTTGAATTTTCAGATTCAGGAATAGTTTGTCTAACAGAAAATGTATAACATGCCATAGTTTTGTTGGTTACATTAGTCAGAAAACACATTTTAAACACGGCAATTATGAAAAATTCACTATGGTCAGAGCCCTTAAATTCTCTCTCGTCCGCCGCCGACGGTCAAGACATTTTTTGTTTGTTTACAAATTCCGATTTTCCCGATCTTATTAACTCTCGGTATCGGGATATGAATTGTGTTCGATGCGCTAAAATGCTAAAATATTGCATCAGCCACATTTTATCTCCCCTATAACGCGCCGCTTTTATCGAAAAAGAGTCTTTTGCTAAACTTACTTAACTTACTCAGCTTACTAAACTTGCATAACTTGCACAACCTACATAATCTGCCATTTGTTTTAGGTTTTAGTTAATTTTGAAAGCATCAACCTAACATTCAACGAAAACTTAGCAATTCAAAATACTAGCAAGCGTCCAAAAATGCCAGCGTATCAAGTTTCAAAGGCTGTTTTAGGTTCATTTAACCAAGCAAATGAGGAATTGTTTGGCAATATGGCTGGAACACAATGTAGCTTAAATTGTCTGTATGCACTTTTTTGGTCAAATTTACGACATGTTTCTAACCCGGCGGGGGGGGGGGGTACTAGGGTTGCGAGCTGACGAGCTGATTTTTTGAATTTTTTGAATTTTACGAATGGTGAAGACCCAACCGAGAGTGTCGAAATTTTCTAAAAGGAAACTAAGCATCACAAAACTTTCGAATCGTGGAAAAAAACTTTCACAAAATTTATTATCATTCAATTATAATTTTTCTTTAGCTACACTGAGCTACAATCAGGCACCTAAAAGAGGATACTCTAATCCATCCAACGGACTATAAACGAGCTTCTAACTCCTTCTAGATCCTGAGATAAAAGCCTTTAAAGTTTGAACTATAGGGATTTTCTTTTGAAAACTTAAAAAAAATGACTGTGGCACTATTATATAAAGACAAGATTTTCCGCGCGTGTCTTTAGCAAACACCCTTCCTATCTCTAACGGTTATCCCCGGGAAAAATAGTGGAAAAGTCAGGAGTTACACAAAATATGTGTGAAAGTGCAGAAAGTGGAAACTTATGCAATAAACTTTGTTTGATATCTTTTGATTGAATGAATATTTTTGAATTTTTTTTTGACAGTGATGATGATCTAAGATTGAAGAATCACTCCTGTGAGAATAGTAATTATACCACATTTCTAAAAGATATTGATTTTTTTCTTCTTCATTTTTCATTTTCATTTTCCTTTTTTTTCCCAACCGAACTAAATTATCCAAGATGTTTTCCTTCTCTGGGACGATAAACCTTGACGTAAATGACGTCATAAAGCACCAATTTCGGTTGAAAATAAAGACGTAAAAAATATATTTTAATTTTTGGCTTAGGTTTAAAATTTTGGATAAAAGTTTAGGTCGGGTAAAAACAAAGGTGGAAAACTTTGTCGTCTGGGTGAAATTGTCAACAAATTTTTTTTGACTCGGAAAATTTCGTTACTCTTCGGCCCGATAAGATATTAGGCACTTTCCGCAGTCACAACGAGAACGGCAACGACAACGGCAAAACTTGTGAAATAACATATAGGTGTGAAAAAATAGAGAATTTGCCGTTGTGGCTCATTTTTGATTCCGCAATTATTTTTCACAACGACAACCGTCTATCATTTTTTAAAAGTAACGAAAAACCAAAAATCCTGGAGAAAATCTCGAAGCTTTTCTTTTTCAATGCAAACTAAAAATACTGTAATGATCAGAATTATTTTGTAATGTTATTAGTAACGAGGTTAACAAACTGAACAAATTTAATATCAAGATTTCAAAAATTCAATACTTGAAACTTACACATCTAGCACAAGAAAAAAAGCTAAAAAATGATAAAAAGTTTAAAGATTCTGAAAAATAGTCTTCAAAATTGTCTTACTTTTTGCTTGATGTTGATTTTTATGTTAGAAATCTCACGTTGTCTGACAACGCCAAAATGAGTGATTTGCCGTCGGGCACGAGAAGAGACAACGAGAAATTGGGGTTTACTCAGAGTTTTGTCAAGTTTTGACAGCTCAAAGGTGTGAATTTGATGTTTTCACGTTCTCGTTGTCGTACTCGTTGTGATTGCGGAAAGTGCCTATAATACGACCCGGTGCGTCACTGTTCTATAGAAATTTAAAGCACCCTTGAGGTCTGAATCGCTGCTGCAAAAACGCTGAGCTGCATAAAGATTGCAGTTATTCAACCAATCATCAAAACAAAAGATAGCGACTGACGTAAATTAATTGTTTGATCAGGGGGGAGGGTCGGTAGTAAAATCTCAGACATAATGTCAATGACGTTTAGGGTTTACAACGGTGGTGGTGTGACAAAAAATAGAAAAAAAATTACTACCAAGGTTAGTTAAATACTAAAATGGGTGATATCTATGTGTTAAATTTTGAAAAAAACTTTACTACCTGGGTCTGCCTGGGTAGTTAAAACTGGTAAAATTAGCAAATCTTAGCTATTTTTGTAATTATTTTTATTTTTTGGATGACTTTTCTGAAAAAATCTGAAAATTTTCTGTTGGAAAGTTGTTTGATGCAAAAAAAAAATTCTCGAATTTTTAATGTAAAAAAGATTTCAATTCTAAGGGCAAAACATTAATTTTTGCTCTAAGTGAAAAATGTGTCACAGAAATAATCATTTTTTAGCTTTTTTTGTAAAATCAATCCCGAAAAGCAACCAAAAAATAGGTGGTCTCCATGACAAATTGTCCAAAAACTTTTACTACCAGGGTAGTAAAATACCTCTTCCAAGAGTCTGGGTGATGGTATGTAAAAATTCGTATAAATCCTTTTACTACTATATGTCTGAGAATTTACTACCCCCCTGGTTTGATTCGACACTGACTAGATAGTTTACAATGTTTTGACTTCAAAGTGCGTTGAATAAGAATTGGAATGAATTGTCGTTTAATGGAGATGTGGAATGTTTTTGCAGAATAAGCAAACAGGTTAGTTTGACTCAATATGAAAATATCTTTAAAGCTACCGAAAATGCCCAAGGCAAAATATTTCTTAGCCTTATGAATACGGACTTAGTTAACTAGGCTAACATTATTCAAGAGAATATACCTCAATTGAAACTGATTGAAAAGCTGAATACCAATTTAATTTTGGAAAATTATTTGTTTTTTCGTTTAAAAGTCAAAAACAATAATAATATAATAAAGAGAAAAAAAACAACATTTATTTACAAAATAGATATATTACCTAGCACCAAAAATCAAAACAAATTTTCATTCCTGCAACAGTTATATATATGCTTTAAGTCGTAGGGGAAAGACTTTCACGCTCGGAGCAAAGGATAAGATTTGGTTAACTCGTAATTTAATCTCAAAAATAAACAATTTTTACATAAAATGTCATTAAATGGTTCCATAAATATCATTCTTTTTGGTACAAGGGACCTTTAGGTGACAAAAGTAATCAGTGTATTAAAAAATTGTTCAGGTATAGATTATTTTCACATTTCTTTTCATTTCTACAATTCCTAGTCCAGAAACAATGAATAATGGAGTAACACAAATGGCAAAAAAGACTTAAGAGAGGGTTTCGGAGTAAGCCTTATTAGAATAAAACAAAAACTTGAAGAGGAAAATTTTTCAACTTACGTCTCTGCAATGCGGGCGTTGATAACTCTTATAGAATTTTGTCGACGTTCAAATATTCAAAAGAATGAGTTGAGAAGGTAAATGATAAAAATTTACAAGATGTACATATGTATATAGAAAAAAAGTCTAATTTAAAGCTGGATTTCCAAGTCCACTAGTTGACTGTTAAGTGTCTGATTTCCATATTTTGACGGTTTTGTCGTTTTCAAGAGCGCCCGATGCGATGATATTTTCTGTTGGGTGGCAAGCACAACATAATACTACGTCTAAAAGAAAATTATGAAAAATGGATGAAGTTTTAAAAGGCTTAGGATTAGAGAAAGAAATATTATGTCAACTAAGCAGATCGAATTTCACAAGGCTACATCGCCATAAAAGTAAGAGAAGTCAAAAAGAGAACAAAGAGGTGTGAAAGCCTCTACACTGCATGGTCTCCGAATAGAATCCCGGGGGGGGGGGGGGCAGTGGGTTTACCAACTGACGGTATGTGCGGCGAAATAATTGGCTTTTAGAATCGCACCCTTACAGTGCAGAAAAAAATCGGTGAAATCCATACCCTTACAGTGCATTTTTTCAAATTTTAAACTCTTTTAGAGCAAAAAAAATCAAGATTTTCGAGCAAAAATTTGCAATTTTTCCCATATTTGCTGAAATTTCCACCCTTACAGTGCATTTATCAAAAGTCCACCCTTACAGTGCATTCCTGATGTTTTGAAAAACATACCCTTAACCGCCGCACATACCCGTCGGTCAATTTGCCTGACTGCCCCCCCCCCCGGGAATAGAATACATGTTCATAGCAATTTCTGTTCAACTATCTTTTATCAGGAGATATAATCATTCAAACTTGAACCCATTCCCTTAGTTTTTGATGATTCTGGTATCGCGTACGATTCTTTCACATCCATCAGTTAAACAATTAAAGTTGTGCACTTGACTCCCACATTGATGAATCACGAGATTGATATAAATTGGTTCTTTTCAAAAAACGCGTACTCTCGGGTACCTAATAGCCGGGGGTTTGGAATAAGGGGGCGGGGGGGGGGGGGGGTTAGAAAAAAATCTCAAAACTTAATAAGCGGGGGGGGGGGGGGGGGGGGGGGTTGGAATAAAAATGTTCTGGGTGGAAAACTTTTGAAAAAGAGGCTAATATAGCAGAATTAGGACAAAAGAGGCTAATATAGCAGAATTAGGACAAAAGAGGGAACTTTCAAAAACATTTTCCCAAAAATCAATAAGCGGGGGGGGGGGGTTGGAATAAGAATGTCCTGGGTGGAAAATTTTCGAAAAATTAATTAGCGGGTGGGGGGGACGGCTATTAGATACCCGAGAGTAGTAAGCAATAATTATGGGCTTACGCTGTAAGCTTACAGCGCTGTACCGGAGCAAGGTATTATTACCTGAGTGCCCCTCCAAAGTTTGAACGATCTCTTTTGTCTGTAAATTCCAAATGTAAACCAAGTTGTCCTCTGAACCAGATATAATCCACTGAAAAATGAAGAAACAAAAACAGATGACCACTTTAGAAGTTTGTCTCAAAATATTTGACTTAACACAAAGCATTGAATTCTGTAAGTCAAATAAGTTCAAACATCAAGGACTGGCACTGGAGCAGGTTATCACTCATGTAATACAGTAATATTGGTGTTACATAATAATAATACAATAATCGTGACGAGATAGTATCAGTTTGTGTAAATTATTTGTCCCTTCATATCTTTTGCTTGTTTTGCTTATGTCCGAATTAGTCCTCTAGTTTTGCTTATGTCCGAATTAGTCGTCTAGCATGCTACACTACAAACAGCAATATTATTAAGCGCAAAAACGTTGAATCCAAGTCATGATAAAACAGAGGATAAAGTGAATTGTTCAGATAATAAAAGTAAGAAAAAAAGTAGCTGACCTTGCCTCCTGTGACAGAGAAATTGGCGAAGATACAATAAAGACTGTTTTTATGTCCAGTGTATGTTTTCAAGCACTATGATGGAAAAAATATCAAAAGTATATATTAATCCCATATGTATTAAAGGTTAAGCGATGCTTCAAGAGTGCTCTACAAGGTGAAGGAGCATGATACAATTTTCAGAAAAAAACATACACAATTTGCTTAATAGAGAGTTTAGAGTGGTTTTTCTTTTAAAAGCAAATTGTACATTTTTTTCTGAAAATTGTATTAATCTCGTAGAAAGGAAAAGTAGTGAGACTGTAGTGGCAATCTTCTAATTTGCCGAATGGCTGAGGTAACCTAAATCTACAATTAAGGCTGAAGAGGAAATTCTCCTTTTAAAAATCATCCATACCTTTCCTTTGCTGAAGTCCCAAAGTTTCAATGTGCTAAAAAGTAATGGATAAGTTTGTATACATTATTTGCATCGCTCAGCTGAAGTCAAATCACGCTTTTACTCGAAATTTTTATGTGCTAGTTACATGACATGTATTTCTGATTTGGATTTATTGACACTAATAAAGTTATCAGCTGTAAGCTGTAAAGCAAGTAACATGGGAATAAAACCACGGGAACTTTTTCGATTAATCACATGTTTTGACTGCATTGATATAATTTTGCAACCCGTGTATTACCTTCTTGTTTGCAAAGCCCGCCTGTAATTTTGCTCGAGTTCCAAAAAAATATTAATAGAAGAGGTTGTAAAGATATTTGCTTACTTATCGAGAGTAGCAGCCAGGATGTATTTGCCATTTGGTGAGAATCGAACATAAGACACGGGTGGATTCTCATCGTCTACAAAATAGAACATTTGTACTCGTCAAGGTTACCTTAAGTATCATTTAATATGGAAGGTAAAATATTGTAAAAAAAATCGGTGAAAAAGACTGGTAAAGAATTGGTAATATTTCCCTGAGAGTAATCAATGAAAACAAAACTTTAGAGGTGCAAAAAAGGTATCAATAGTCTAACATCAATAAAAACTTGTTTACCAATTAAAGTTTTCAAGCACTGTCCTGATGCGGTGTCCCATATCCGACATAGTCCATCGTAACTACTTGAAACAATGAGAGCACCGTCGCGGTTAAAATCAACAGCTGATACAGGGTCTGAATGTGCTGGAAGCGTTTTTAAACATTTGCCAGTTTTGACGTCCCATATACGTACACTTTCATCGAACTGAAAGACAAAGTTTTTGCCTTTGAAACAACTAGTCTGTAGTCAGCAGTGTATGAAGAGCTGTTTGGTCAAACGGACAACTTTAAATGAATAAGTAAATTCAGAGCAACGTATTAGTCTTTCGGTGTTTGCTGAAGGCGACTGAGTGTGGGCCCTTAAACACGTGGAAAGTCACTATGCCAGTCACAAGTCTGGGACTTCGGGTTTTGTTTTGTGTTTGTATGTTTTTTGATGTATTTGATCTGATTTGATGTGTTTGCTTTTGTATTTGTCCCCATTTTGTATGTATTTTGATGAACTTGTGTAAATGATTGTACGGAAGTGTGTTTATCAAAAAAGTTTTTGCAATTCATTTTTTCTCCACTATTACTTTTCTTCTATCTTCATTTGGATTAGGTTTTTCTTTCACATACCACTATTTAAATTCCCTTTTACTTTTTGCTAAATTACCCTCTGTTTCGGAATGATTAAAAAATAAAAAATACCAAAAAAATCGTAAATATACATAATTAAGAAAAATATTCTTAACTTTTTTTCGTTTTTATCAGTTTGAGTTATTTATATATCAATACTATTCCTTTCTAAAATGACAGATATTGCATATCTTCACTATATATAATTGATGGAAACAGGTCGTTTTTCGTACCCTTTTAATCGAACAAAATTAGTAAAATATTAGGAAAAACAGCCTTTTTTATAGTGGGAAAATACTAGAAAAAGTGCCCTTTTTGGCAAGCTACGGCCGCTATCCTGCCTTTCTAAACTATGGACTGAGAAATCAATAAATTCAGTCACTTGCCAGATAAATCAAAGCAAGAGAGAATCGAAAACCATGAAATATCTAGATGTAAGCCAGGGATGAAACATGATAGACTACTGCACACATACTATAGAAAGTAAAATAACTTACTGAACCAGATACAATGAGATTAGATTGCGGATTAAAGTTACAACAAAATACGTAATTGCTGTGTCCTTTCAACGTCTTCAAACATTTGCCCTAAGATATAAAAACACGTTCTAAAACTTAAAATTGAAAAAGGAAAACAGTGTGAAACCCTGAACAAATGGTCAAACGATTATAAGTTAGCTTTTGTGTATTGTAGTTCCAAGTTCATGCCTTTCTAGCCCAGTTACAGAACTTTTTGCTATCAATTTGACGGTAGTTTTGGCGCTTAAATAATAAAGGATTATATAAAAGGGCCAAATAAACACAACATGAAATATGTCAGGTACAATTATGGTATTGATTTTTTAGAGTTCTTAGTGGATTTGTAATGGAGTCCAGTGGAGTCTTATAAAGTGACGTGTAAATCTGGGTTCTGCCTTTTCTTAAAACAGCAGAGATTTTTTCCGGAATCGATTCGTACCACTTCTATAGAAAGAAAGTTATTGCGTGTGTTTTCTGGTGTTTCACTAAATTTGCAATGTTTATCAAAGATTCTCTCTGTGTCATATTAATTGTCATGGGACATCTTTTATGAATTACTTTTACAAAAAGCAATTCTCAATAACTTTAACGTCATGAAAATTGTAAAGAAAGTTACTGTAAGTTGGTCTAATATCGACATCCCTCGTCTTATTCCGACACCCATGTTTAGAGAAAGGAATAATATAAAAGCTTGAATCACTGTTTGAAAAAGCATTATTCCTCTCTGACCACTAAGCAAAGATAACAGTTTCAACCTTTCTATAAATTTCAGCTGATAAAAAGGGTGTCGGAATTAGAGGAGGGGTGTCGACATTAGACCAAGTTACGGTAATTCTTTTTAATCATAATGACTGTTGTAAAAACAATTGTTGTTTTGGTATATATTTTCTTACATTTTGTTAAACACAAGCAATAACCTTCTACTTAGAATCCTGTTCGAACTCGATACTTTTTTCGGGACACCCTGTAATAATAATCAACAACCCTGAAACTTACAGTAACAAGTGACCAAACTTTGAGAGTTTTATCATCAGAAGCTGATACAATTAAATTTGAATCTGCAGACCAGGCGACATCAGAAATTCCCTGTATGGTAAAAAAATATTACCATATTTATAAAGTTAACAGGGATTTGTTTTAAAAATTGTCAAACCCTTTAGTACAATTTCATGCATTTATAATATTTCCAAAAAATCTAAAAATTACCAATTTATGTCCAGCAATAGTCTTTTCAAATTTCCCATCATGAGCTCCCCATATTTTTATCAACTTATCGGCGGCTGAAAAGTAACGGAATAAACTATGTGTAAAATGTTCAATAAATTGGAAATGATTTTATTGATCAGACTCTCTCACGACTTTTTTTTCTCTCATCATACTGATCATATTGTGCGTTTTTCGAAGTTTTTCAATTTGTTTACATACAGTGTTACTAAAATAGACTCTTTTATTGCAAAAAGAAACTTACAAGCAGTGGCAAGCCATTCTCCATTTGGACTGAATTTCACTGAAGATATTGCTTTGGTATGTCCAGATAAAGTGAATTTGATTGAATAGTTTGGTTTCTATGAACAAAAATTGATGATTTTGATATCTTAAAAAATAGCCATTTTTTTGGTTTAAAATATAAGATCTTGTGCCAATTTCTAAAATTTTTAAGCAAAACTACATCCTTCCTGGGCCATTATAATAATGTTATTTTTAGTATGTATCTGCTTGGCTGTAATTAACCTAAGTCTTCTCCAATAATAGCAATCAGATAACAAAGGCCCTAAATTCTGTTCCAAAAAGTCTGTATCTTTTTGTTGTTTAGGGGAAAAGATTCACTAAAAGTAATAACTCGTTGAAAAAAATAATTCTGAGAGTCATATACCTTATTGGTATTATATTTCGCGTGTACAAAATTTCGCGATTGCCGGTTTCTGAAAATTTTTGCTTGTATTAAATTTCGCGATTCACTAAATTGGGTATTTTCAAAAAGTGGGAATAAAGAAAGAAAATGACTGATTTTGCTTGAAAAACAACGCATTGGGTAAACATATCAAAAATAGTAACAAAACTAGTGACAAAAATAGTAACTAAGTGTATCAAATAAGTACTTTCGATTTTTGACCTATTTTGAAAATTTTGTATTTAATTTTGCGATTTTGCGACTTTCGAAAAATCTAAACGGTATCAAATTTTGCGAAATTTGGCCTAAAAAATTGCGAAATTAAGTACCTGCTGCGGCACCGCTGAATTTTGTAACACGCAAAATATAATACCAATAAGGTATAAATAAAGTCTAAAAGAAAGTAAGATGAAAAGTGACAAAGAAAAGTGAAAACATTTTTCTACTTGACCAGAAACTTACATTGATTTTCATATCTCTTGATGAGCTTGATGAAGGAGGTGGAGCAGTTGGTTGACTGGCGCTGGTTGGCATCCCTTCACTTTTGATCTGTTGATTCCCATGAAATGACGTACTTTCTTGCGATGTCATTTTTAGATTTATCTTTGACTTTGTATATTTAATAAAACGAATTCGAAAAAAATATATGTAAAACAAAACATATACCAGATACTGTATTGCTTCGAATAAAAACCCCCCTTCTTTTAAACGCCCCCCTCGAATAAATGCCCCTCCTAAAAGAAAAATTATTTAATAAATGTCAAAAAATGTTGCGTGGGGACAGCATCAAAATATAAAAAACAGCGTGGTGGAAAGGTTAAATACTATTTTTTGAAAGTCAAAAGACAATTTACAAAGGTAAATTTTTAAGATAATTGGGTGGATATTGGGCAGACAGGCGTTTTGCACGTTCCAAGATCAAATATTGAAAAAATTGTATTTCGCGGGTTTTAATATTCTCGGTTTTAATATTCTCGGTTTTTTCATTCTGGAACTTTTGCGGGTTTTTCCCTTTTTTGGACAAATTTCTTTCATTTTCCTAGGGATTTTTCCAATTTTTCGATTAATTGGGAAAAATTGTGTTTTGCGTAAATTTATTTTTGCGGTTTTTAACTCTCAAAATTTTTCACAGGTTCAAATTTTCGAGATTTTGACGAAAAACCGCGAAAAACTCTAAAATTAATTCCCGCGAAAATTAGTTCCAATAAGGGTATGTAATATTAATTAATTCATCATTAAAATTCATCATTTTGTTACTTTAAATAAACTTTGCCAATGCTAAGTGAATTTTAGTATTTTTGAATTAAGGAAATTGATTGCCAATGCCAAAAGATATGTCTTTACTTAAAGAATAATCTGTTGTTGCTTCGACACTTACCCCCAGATTGTTTTAGTAGGCACTTCAGTCGCAAGCCAAGAGACAGGCGGATTTTTATAGTAAAAAGAAAAAAACTGAGAAAAAGATTTCAAAATCTTAAAACTACAGAAAATCTTGTTGAAATTGAAGTGCTACTTCAAAAATCCTTTGCTCAAGAGAGGGAACAGAAAGAAGCTCAAGCAACCTCTAAAATCAAATCCAACCCAAAATTCTTTTACTTGTATGCTTCTCGAAATCTAAACAAAAAGTTGGCCCCCTAATCGATCCAGACACTAACAAATTGACTAATGATCCCCTTTTGATGGCTAATATCCTACAAAACCAATACAAGTCTGTCTTCACCCAACCTCTTCAAAACTACGACCTTCATCAGCTTGAGTCACAAATACCAACACTTGAAGATATCAATCTGACTATTGAGGAATTACCAACAAGTGGAAATATCATGAAGTATGATATTTCAACAATTTTGGAAGTATAGAAAAGTCATATTTTCATATTTACAAAAGTATATGGAAATATCCTGAAATATCACATTTTCAAGAGATTTCCACTTATTTTGCCCAGTGTTGCTGAAAACTATAGATCTGTTGCCCTCACATCCCACATTTCAAAGGTCTTTGAAAAGATTTTACGAGCCAACAGAATCATCTAGAAGAAAACAATCTGTATAACAATAATCAACATGGCTTTAGGAAAGGCTGCTCATGTCTTAGTCAATTGCTTCAATACACCAAAAGACTGATCTATAGAATGGAGACAACATTGACGTTATCTATTTAGACTTCAGTAAAGCTTTTGATAGAGTACACCACACCATTTTGTTACACAAGCTCCAAAAAAATGGCATAAATGGTAAACTCCAGATCTTTTTTGACTCATCGAACACAGAGTTTCATAAGTGGATGGATATACCGCACATTCAAATCAAGAAAAATTGAAACCATGTTAACTTTATGGAAAGCACTAGCAATCCCTCATTTGGACTACTGTTCTCAACTCTGATCTCCCTGGAAGCGTGGTCTTATCCAGCAACTGGAAGAAGTTCAGAAATCATTTTACATGGAATTCCATCCCTCAGACATCTTAATTTAATTATTGAAAAAAACTCAAATCAGTAAAACTATATAGCCTTGAAAGACGGAGAGAGCGGTGTCAAATAATTTATACCTGGAACATCATTGAATGCAACATCCCGAATTTTGATAATGACAAAAGTAAAGGAGGCATTTCCTGCCATATAAATCAGAGATTGGGGAGAATTTGCAACCTAAAAGCTGTCAATATTAAACACAAAAATATCTGGAGGGGAAGTCTTTCCCAATCAATAAATTGAATCCAGAATATTTGAAATTCACAATCAAACACGAAACTGAAAACTGTTTACCATTTCTTGACATGAAGATAATCTGATCTGAATGTAAGTTATCTTCAACTTGGTACTCAAAACCAACCGATACAGGACTGACCATGAGTTATCATGCCTTAGCACCAATTAGATATAATAGAGCGCTGTCATATCGAATCTAGTACATCGAATTTTCAATGCCTGCAGTTCATGGATGAATATCCACAACAGCCTAGCTAAAGCGAGAAAGATACTTGAACGAAACCAATATCCAGCCAAATTCTACGACAAAATCATCAAAGAAACGATAACAAAGATCCTTGAGAAAGAGAAAGGGACACTATCAAGAGAAGAAGAAAAGGAGGAAGAAGGGGTAAAACCAACACTATTCTTTGTTCAATATCGAGGTAATGTTACAGATAAATTCGACAAGTCGTTGAGAAAGATTAATGCTCCATGCAAAATAGTCAAAAAACTGAAAAAGACTAAACACGTTCTTCCTTCACTAAAAGCAAAAGTTGAAAAGGAGCTCAAGAGCAATTGCGAAATTTTGATGGAAAATGTAATGATTATAGATCACACAATTAAATCTGTTTCACCGAACCTCCAAACTCATATTAAAAAATACACGATTTCTCTTTCAATTTTACAGTAAGTGAAAAAACAGACCAGACCCATGTTGCATACACTTGTACAAAGTTGGAGCAGTTGACGGTATGTATGTAGATGTTATGGAAAAATGATTTTACTAAATGGTTTTAGCTGTTTTTACTATTTTATTTTAGAACCTGAAGATGAATCCAAGGATTCGAAATATATATATTGTGAAATAAAATAAAATTGCTGGTCCAATTTCATTGATATTTCCCAAGAAGGCCCTCGATTATTCAACACCCTTCCCAGACCAAAAAGAGATTTGAAAAACTACCCCAAAAAAGTATTCAAACAACACTTAGACATCTTCCTCAACTGTTCCAGATGAACCTCAGCTTGCCCACTATTTCAACCTTAGGCAAGCTGACTCCAACAGCCTCAAGAAAATGTCGAAGCATCACTCTCAACGAGTTGGATGAGCTGTTCAAGCAGAAGCCAAAAAGAGGTACAAAAGAGGTACAGTCACCTGACTAAAAACCGCGTATATACATGTTGAACCTGACTGACCATAAGAGTATACATAAATTATTTGTATTTGTGAAAGTGAATGCTTGAAACGAATGTTTGGGAAATCAAAAAGACCACTTTTGTAAGGATGTTGAGTTTTGTGTATATCCCAGATTGTGATGCACTGATGATTGAAATAGTCAAAAGTTATTGAACACTTAGTTTTCGATTAGTTTCAATGAATTAAATTTAAAAAATTGAATCTTAACTCAATTATACCTTTCATTGGTTACGCCTGGATAATAAAAGCTTGTCACGTCTAAAGATGAGAAAAAGCGCAACTCTGAAGAACAAGGTAAAACCCCTAATGGCAAGCTGTAAATATGCGCACTTGATTAAATTAGATTTAATTTTGCGGATGGATAGCTAACAGCTAAAAATATTTTTTAACTTGTTTGGTATGGTACGCTAGGTTGTGGCTTCTTCACAAAGAGGAAAGACAGATCTGGACTTATTTCGTACTTTCCAGTCTCTTGTTCGTAGTTTCTTTGACTTTCTGGTTCTTTCTGAGTTATTTTCTATGTTTTCTGAATGACTTACCGACAGATCGCCACCGGTGGGATTCGAACCCACTAAATGCAAAGTTACGATGTTTTGAAACCTATTGCCTTATCCACTGCGATACGGATTCATGCCAGGATGGCGCTTCTGACGGCTATTTATATTGTACAAACTGCAGACCAGTCTGTATTAAGAGAAAATCACAAAAGAGTGCTTGTTTCGAGCTCCAACCCTAACAGTATAGACCTAACTCATCATACAAATATTACGGGAAACGCATGTTTGGACTTTGTACCCTATGCTGCACTCAAGCACTTAAGAGCCACTGTCTGTAAGAATCAGACAATATAAGCAAACTGAGGAAGTGAATTTTTTAAAAATGGCTCATTTTGATATATTTTGTTCTAACTAATGGACTGAGCATCCTGTGAAAATTTTAGGGTCTAACTCAAAGCGGTTCAGATTTTATGGCCGGTTAAAATTTCAAATTTGAGCGGTCTCCGCTAACAAAAAATCTCAAATTTGGCTAAATAGGGATTTTGACCTCAAATTGTGCTTGAATGATAACAGAAACAATATTTTCAATTTGATAATCTGAAAATATGTACAACTTTTAACAGAAAAATGTAAAAATCATAACATACAGAATAACCCGTTGTGTTGTCTAAAAAACATGGCTCAAAACCAGGTTTTTGAACCGCGCGACAAAGTTTGAGCCATTTTCTAGGGCAAAAATCTCAAAATGGAGAAAATTATAGCTGGAAAGCTTTTTATTTCCCAAAAGTATTCTCAGTGTACTGCTGGAAAACAAAAAATGGGAACAATCAACCTCTCTGATTTTTCAAAATGGCAGCCCGGGGTTGGACTTTTGGAGTTTTTTGCCGTAAATGTTGCATTTTTGCCGCCATTTTAAAAAAAGACGCAAAAATTTCAGGGGGTCAATCTTATACTTTTTGGTACATTTCTGGGAGTACTTTCAGGAACTGAACTCAGAAAAAAGGGGTTTTTTGATATTTTTGAGAATTTTAATCTCAAAAATTTTTTAAACTTTGTCGCTTTTTTAGTCTTTTTCAGCACCGTAGGCCACTACTGGGTCATATTATACTCTGAAAAATCCTTGGTTAAGATAGCTTAAATACCTTCTTTTGTTTTTTTCCTCATTTGGTGTTAAAATAACCACTAGAAAATGATTTAAGAGCTTAATTTTCCAATTTTGAACCCCAAAAAAGGCGCAAAAACTCCAGGATGTCGCATATGGAGTTACTACAGTAACCTATGAAAATGGTCTGAAAGAGAAGGTCGCACATGCAGTACTAACAGCTAAATACAGTCACACCATCGCATTGTATCAGAAATTTTGTAGTGATTGTGAATATCAGCCTTTGTCAGAGAGTTCTTTATGGCGAATATTGAGAGAGATAAAACCATCAAAGCGAAAGTGTTTGGGTAAAGTATCAGTATCATTTATTTTTCTATTAGTAACTTCTAAAAAAGTTTGCTCAAATTCTTGTATCTATCATTTGATTAGCTTTGAAAAGGATAAATGATTTATAAATCAAAGTGCCAGTGACTTCTAATCTTTAATCAAAATTCTACTCAATAATAACTTTACTTTGTTTGGAATAACGTATTCATGTTTTGTTTTCAGTAATCTGGAAAAAGTCTATGCTCTAACTTTAATTTTCTAATATTTTTAATGCATTCGTTTTGTTTCTGTTAAATTCAGCTGGCCTTGATGATCTAACTGCAGCAGGTTTGAATGGGTTTGCTGATCTTCAAAGAATTGCTGAAAGGTTTGGGGACAAGGATCTTGTTTCTTCTTTGGAGAAAGGCAAACGGTACCTCAAGACGACGTTTTATGGCTACTTACCAGCACAAAAAGACAAGCAACACAACCATTGATTGAAATGAGACAGTAAGAAGAACATAACAGAAGAGATGTGACCAGTCAGTGGCAGGGACCAGCAAACGTAACTTTGAAGGCAGCTGAGAACTACTTTCTGGTGGAGTGGCGTCGCTAGAGTTGAGAAACGGTCGGCGATCTAAAGCAAAATACAGTCCTTGCCGTCACTCGATCGAGACGTTTTGTGAAAGTACAGCGTATCTCTGATAACGAATAGTGCTAAACTAATAAAAACATGATCATATTTTATCGGGGATAAACAAATGTGAATTTCAATAAAGCCGGGAAAGATTATCCGATTCGGGATTACTTGCTTAACGTCCAAAAAAGAAGATATTCCGATGGCGGATTGGCGGCCGCCCACGCTAAAGCTCTAAAGGGAGCGGGCCAATTGAAAATTTTCCCGACCATCAGAGCTTTAGCGTGTCGGATGAAAATTTCACCATCTGGGTGCCAGATAAGGTGGTATATTTCGTCGACACGATGCTGACTTTTAAAGGTTTTATTTCTACATAAGTGTTTCCGTCTCATATCAGACACGTATTTCATATCAGGACAGTGTCTTGGCTATTGTTATATTATCCTGATATAAGCAAAAAAACATTTTCTTTCCCTCTTTCTGACCAATCTTGCTCCACATCCGTGTGTCAATCCAATGTGAAAAAGCTTGCGAATTAAAATTTACGAGTATAAGCAAACGATATCACTCTTATATAAAAACAAAAACTATTTATAGTCAATAAACTATCCTTAAACGTCAAAAAGACTAAATACATACTTTTTTGTAAACATAATAAAATTGATGACTTACCTCTAAAACTACCGACATTGACCATTAACAACACTGAAATAAAACGAGTTTACGATACAAGCTTTCTTGGGGTTATTATTGACGAATCTTTAAACTGGAATAAACATATAGCAAACGTCGAAAATAAAATTGCTAAAAATCTAGGAATATTTTATAAAGCTAAGCAAGTGTTGGAACTTGACTCACTTAAAAAACTTTATTTTGCATTTATACATAGCTATCTAAATTATTGTAATATAATATGGGGTAGTACTTTTAAAACCGCCCTTAAAAAGCTTTTCAGTAAACAGAAGCATGCACTACGTATCATGTTTGGTGTAAACAAATTTAGTTCGGTTACCTGTCGCTTTAAAGAGATAGGTGCGCTTAATGTTTATCAGCTAAATATTTACCAAACAATTGCATTTATGCAAAGCGTCAAAACTAAAACTTGTCCAGGTTTATTTACAGATAAATTTCCTGAAATCAATCACAAGTATCGAACGCGGTATTCAAGAAATGCATTTAAAATACAAGATGCTAGATTGAAGGCCAAGAGATTCGCTATTAACTATAGAGGGCCTTTTATGTGGAATAATATTTTAAACAATGACTTAAAGGAAACATGTACAAAAAAGTCAAAGCTTTGTTTCTTAAAATCTGTCAAAAACTACATTTATCAATCTAGACATTGAAAAATATTATTAAAAGTTTAAATACTGTAAATAATTTTGTGGAAAACTCATTTCACTTTTATTTTTTTTTCCGTAAATTTAAATGTACATAAATAAACATCGCTGAAAAAGGGGATGGGTGAAAAGACAGTGATGTCTTCTTTTATCTCCTGCGAATGTTTTTAGCTCTTAGGACTTTTTTATTTTAAATCGCTATCATTAATATTTTCATCGTGTATACTTTTTAGGCAAATTTATTATCGCAAAGACTTATATATATATATAAAGAATCGGTGTTTTTTTGGAGCTATTGTGGTATGAGACAGGATGTACCATTATTCTTCACTATTCTTGATATTAAAGGAAGGTTTAAAATCCATTGCCGTCGACTTATTTGTCCATTATCTACGGCTAATTTCAAAATTCATTGCCGTAGCGATAAAGTGAGATACACTCTAGTACAGTATCGACTTATACGCTAAGATATAAATAGATACATCTCTCCTAGACTATGCTATAGTCTAAGACGAGTTTCATCTAAGAGGAACAAACGTGAAGACGGGAATTTTTTTCGGGGGTAGCTGTTATATCATAATAATACATTATACGGACGATAGCATCGTCTACATCTCTCCTCTCTATCTAAGATATTATTATTCGACCATATCATTGGACTGATGCAATCATGAGCGATATCAGAATCATAAAGCAACCTAAGGGTGCGAGTTAGTTCTTACAAAGTAAACAAAGGATGGCAAAAAAGATGAGCATATTTATTTTTATTATAAGCATCTCCTTTATAAGAATCAAATCAATTTCTCTTGATTGAAGGCAATATGCCTTTCGGTAATTAGTTCTTACAAAGTAAACAAAGGATGGCAAAAAAGATGAGCATATTTATTTTTATTATAAGCATCTACTTTATAAGAATCAAATCAATAACTCTTGATTGTAGGCAATATGCCTTTCGGTAATTAGTTTTTACAAAGTAAACAAAGGATGGCAAAAAAAGATGAGCATATTTATTTTTATTATAAGCACCTGCTTTATAAGAATCAAATCAATAATTCTTGATTGAAGGCAATATATCTTTCGGTAAGTACTATTTATTTTTATTATAAGCATCTAATTTATAAGAATCAAATCAATAACTCTTGATTGTAGGCAATATGCCTTTCGGTAATTAGTTCTTACAAAGTAAACAAATGATGGCGAAAAAGATGAGCATATTTATTTTTATTATAAGCATCTACTTTATAAATAAGAATCAAATCAATAACTCTTGATTGAAGGCAATATATATTTCGGTAATTAGTTATTAGAAAGTAAACGAGTAAGTAAAGGATGGCGAAAAAGATGAGCATGTTTATTTTAAGTGTCTGCTTTATAAGAATGAAATTAATTTCAGAATTTTTGGCGTTCCCACTGGTTGAAACCAAGCTTTCTTCCTCCGACTTAAATTTTATCGATAAAACGAATTTAAAATCTACATATGCGTTATTTTGCTTACTTAGGGATAATTTGAAAAGAAGCTCTGCGGGGAATTCTTAGCGACAGCTACTTATAGTTTAAGGAGCACGAATCTGTCAATTTCAGAGTTTGGGACTTTTGATGAGTGCACATTGGGAGCTAAAATTATATTTCTGCCTCAAAGTTTCAATTTATTCGTATAACTACTCAAGTGAGTTACGGCATGTCCAAAGAAAAAGTGAACCAGTTCCACTCACTTTCAAAATGCCAAACATAGCTGGAGAGATGCGCCTTGTGATGTAGATCAACGTGATAGGTGTTAGAAAAATTTAACTTGAAGCTAAATGAAGTTATAGCCCAAAAACCTGTGTTCTGACGTCATAAACGTTAGATAACATTACGTCATAAAACTAAAAATTTGAATATCTCGTGAACTCATAGTCATATAAACGTCAAATTTTGACCACAAATAGATATTAATATAAGAAAATTTCTGACCTAAAAATCTTTTGAAAAAAATGATGACGTCATTTTTTATTGCCAAAAATCGAAATTGGCTTAAAAATGCTGACGTCGTCATTTTTCAGGAGATTTTGGAAATTTTACTTCTAGAGAATTACGATATATTTGTTCTGTCAAAATTTCATATTGATATCATTAATAGTTTATGAGTTATTTAAATTTTAAGTTTCGTGACGTAATGTTACGTAATGTTTATGACGTCATAATACAGGTTTTTGGGCTATAACTTCTTATAGCCTCAAGTTAAATTTTTCTAACACCCATCACGTTGATCTACATCATATGGCACTTCTTTCCAGCTATGTTTGACATTTTGAAAGTGAGTGGAACTGGTTCACTTTTACCTTGGACATGCCGTAACTCACTTGAGTAAAGAAGTTAGAAGTTTGTTATTGTTAACCAAATACAAAATGACTGGATTCTTATCAAATTCTGTGAATTTTATAAAAAAAAGCAAAAAAAAGGGAAAAATTAAAATATCATAGCCGCATTCTTTTTCACCGTCCAACATATAAAAAAAGCATGTATTTTTGTCAATTTTGATTATTTGAAGGTTTCCTGTAGTTACAGGGCACTGTAAGAGGACCCTTATTATCCTACATGCAGTGCCGTAGGAAGCATTTTCATATTGGGGGGGGGCTGAAGTTTAGTGACACCGCGAGGGCCAACCATGGTTTGGCCCGAGGGGGGAATTTTGAAAATTTGAGCTCTAGATTGCTTAAAAATACACTCAAAACATGCACATAAAGACAATTATGACAAATTAAAAAATAAAAACTTTGCATTTTGCAAAATATCCATTGGGGGGGGGCATAGCCCCCCCAGTTGCTACGGCACTTGCCTACGTGCAATGCAAGAAATAAATATTTAGGATCATAAATTTGATATAAACTTGTCTATTATATTATACCTTGAATTTTCAGAGAGAATTCAATCAAACTGAGACTTTTATGATCATTTACTGGATTTACTCTTAGGTGCCAAATAAACGGACTCCCGCTTGTTAATTTTTTGAAAATTTTCCAACGCCCCCTGTTTATCAATTTTAAAGAATTTTTTCAGCTTTTAAAGAGAAGGTCCATTATTCTACTCTAAATATCCTGCTTTAAGCTAAATTTACCTTATTTTGGGGTTTTCGTAATTACAATTTCCAGCCCCCCCCCCGGCAATTAGGTTCCCCCGTTTATTAAAACTTTGAAAATTTTCCAGCCCCGCCCCGTTTATTTGGCACCTAAGAGTGACGCTTTATAGAGGCCGAAATTTCTTATGAATATCTAAACTTTGAGACGTGCGATTTTTCTTCTACTTCTTTACTATCAAGGCAATGTATTATTAATTATGCCAATACATAAGTTTAGAAAAGGTTGTTACTAAAACGAGGAACAAGAAGTAACAAGAAGTAACGAGTAGATAACGACTTTTAAATATTAACTTCAAAATATTCTTGAATTTTGTGAACCACTTTAGGCCATAAGATCCATATGTTTAGCAAATTTATATACACATTTCAGCCAAAGAATCCATATGGATGGATACCTATTCTTTAATGAGGCCAGCGGGTGTCAACTTACACCATTTTTTGCCAAAAATGGAGTTAATGAGCTGAAATAAAAGTAGCTTATGCATTATGGTCAAAATTTAGATTTTTTAGCTCAACGCTATTATATCCTATTTCAGCCTATAAAGGGTTAACAACAAGCAAGAATTTAAAATGTATTTGCCTTAATAGACACCCTGTAAGGATTTTAAGATATGATTTTTAAATTTATCTGAATTCAAAGTCTCTTTATCTTTATATTATATTGCATTCCGACAATTATTAGTACAACCCAAAACAATTTACAATAATGGGGTGTCATAAATTTAATAAGCTAGTTCACTATCATTAAATTCTTCTTCGAAATTTTCATTTTCGATTTCGCTAAATCAGAGTCAAGAAAATAATTTTTAAAAATGTCAAACTCTGTTCTAAATTTTGAATCAAGCTCAAACGGATTCAAATCCTTTCTTCTGAGATCTGAAAATCTTCATTTATTGCAACTAAATCAACCTCTGAGAAAAATGAACCATTTCGGTGCAGCGAGTAGAAACAGTGCTATTTCGTTTTTTAAAAAAGTATTTATAATAAAATGGTATAAAGACACTAATAATAAAAAGGGTTTCTAAAAATTTACACGATCTACATTATTTATATGAGTGAAAAATTCTATAAAAAATCTGAAATGCTAAGTGTCTGATTTCCATATTTTGACGGTTTTGTCGTTTTCAAGAGCGCCCGATGCGATAATATTTTCTGTTGGGTGGCAAGCACAACATAATACTACGTCTAAAAGGAAATTATGAAAAATGGGTAAAGGCATTGAATGGGTCACACACATGTTACAGTTAATAATCCAATGAAGAATCTTTATAACATCATTACAATAATCACGTGACAGCTCATGAGGTTCAAATCTGTACTTTCATGAGCATTGTTCAATATCCAAGCAATAGATATTACCTGAATGTCCCTCCAGAGTTTGAACAATTTCTTTTGTCTGTAAATTCCAAATGTAGACCAAGTTGTCTTCTGAACCGGATATAATCCACTGAAAAATGAAGAAGCAAAAACAGACTTAACTTAACAAATGAATACAGTTATTTTGGAACTTATTATTCGACTCTTATTCGCATTCGACTTTTCGGCATTGTTATTGAGAACATACGAAATCTTTCAAAAAAATTAAATTTTATTCAGTGATAGCATTTCATCAATGATTCAAGTTTTACCGTCAATAAATAGATGGCCTATCAAAGAAATGTTGTTCACCTTTCCACCAGTGACTGAAAAGTTTGCAAAGATGCAGTATTTGTTGTTTTTATGGCCAGTATATGTCTTCAAGCACTGAAATTAAAAGTGTAAAGTGTAAAGATTCAATTTATACGTCAAAAAGATAACTAAAAAGACTTATACAGCAAAAGACACTGCAAGTACTTTCATCTGAATTTAAGAGAACATATCATAACTCACTAATACAAAAACTAGATGCTATGTTTGTAAAAAATAGTAATCACCTTTCCCTTGCTATAATCCCATAGTTTCAATGTGCTAAAAAATAAAAAAAATAGTTCAAAATATTGCTTGCGAAACCACCTTTAACATTTGATGCTAAACCACCACAGCATAAAAACACAAAACAACACAAATACCTGAACCAGATCTTCTATTACTGTTTTTTTTAGAAGCATATGTTTTTTGGGAAACAAGCTCAGTTATGCGTAGAGATATTTTAGACTCAGGCTCGAATTATGTTTATCATATGCTTATTTTTTCCGAAAAATTCGAATCTCCAATTTTTCCAAAATCTGTCGTTGCTATACATGAGGATAGGGAAATAAGTAATGAGACAAAGATTTTTCAGGAAACAACAATTGCATTACAACAACTTCTTTTTCAGACACAAACAAACGACAATTGCATTACAACGACTTCTTTTCCATCTTTTACACACCTCAAAAGCAAGCTCAGTAATATGCTTATTTTTTAGACAAATTCAGGTCTCGGTATGCTTATAAACGTTATGCTTATAAAAAAAAACATGTATCAAATCCATTAAAAACGGCAATTGAATCAAGTTGAACTTACTCATCTAACGTAGCTGCTAGGATATATTTTCCATTTGGTGAAAATCTGACAAATGATACAGGAGGGTTATCGTCGTCTGAAATAAAAAGTTTTAAATCATAAATCATACAAACATTAATCCCAGTTCTTATTGTTTGAAAAATAGTTATCAATACAGCGGAAATTTGCTTAGGGAGTGGTCAGAAAGTATCTACTAGGGGGGATTGGAGGGTATTTGCTTAACCTTGTGTAGTTTCCATGTAAGGCAACCTCAAAAAGATATTTGTAGAATTCTCCTACCTATCAATGTTTTTAAACATTGGCCTGATGCAGTATCCCATATCCTGCAAAGCCCATCATTACTACTTGATACTATGAGTGATCCATCACGATTAAAGTCCACTGCTGAAACTGAGTCTGAATGTGCTGGGAGTGTTTTCAAACATTTGCCGCTTTTGACGTCCCATATACGGACACTTTCATCAAACTATAAATAATTCATAAATAAATGTAATTATAATGTCTTTATTGTTTTTATTTGAGTAAAAATACGTCATTTTAAAGATATAAGAGGAGGGCGAAATTTAGTTTGAATACTGAAAGAATACAATTATTATTATTATTATTATACCTTAAAGGGAAGAAATTTTGGTGGGAAGAAAATTTGGCGCATTTGACAGATTTGATTAAAATCCGCCGAGTTAAGTTCCCACCAAATTCAAATTTCAAATTTAAACTATTGTAAAAAAGTGTTTTCTTATTTAATGGCGCCTTTTTGACAAAAGCATCCCTAATCTACCAAATTAAATTCCCTCTGAAAAAACCTTTTCAGCCATCCGCTAAAATTTCTTCCTTTAAGATATTTGGGTAAGTTTCTAGAAAAATCTAACTTTAATCTCACCAAAATTAATCTAATAAACTTCACTGTTCTGCAGATTTTTATAAAAAAGTAAATTCAAAAGCTTTTCGAACAGAAAACACTACTTACTGAACCAGATACAATGAGATTAGATTGCGGATTAAAGTTACAACAAAACACGTAGTTTGTGTGTCCTTTTAAAGTCTTCAAACATTTGCCCTGGCAGAAGAAATATGATCATTATTAAGATAATAAACACTTCTTATTGTTAGGAAAACGTTAGACTTACACAGATCTTCATAAAAATACAACTGAGTATCTACGTAATATAGTAATTATAGAGTACAGTCGCAACTCTGGGGTTGATGCATTTTTTAGCATCTGCTATAACAATAATAATAATCAACAACCCTGAAACTTACAGTAACAAGTGACCAAACTTTGAGAGTTTTATCATCAGAAGCTGACACAATTAAATTTGAATCTGCAGACCAGGCTACATCAGAAATTCCCTGTATGATAATAAAAAAATATATTGTTTAAATGAAATTTAGAAACTAAATTTTCTGTTTAATTTTCTTAATCATTTTGTGATTCTGTCAGATTCTATTAATTTCACAGAATTTTGAAAATTTGAATTTTTTGTTGATGTCATAAATTCTACTTGATAAATATTCAGTTTGTGCTGAGGCAAAAAGAAAACAAAACAGCAAAATAAAATAGGTTTGACTTACCAATTTATGTCCAGCAATAGTTTTTTCAAATTTCCCATCATAAGCTCCCCATACTTTTATCAATTTATCTGCCGCTGAATAGTTAAAAATACAAATAGATTCAAGTGTTTATTTCGATCTTATATAATGATGTCCTAGAAAATTATATATACTTAAATGATACTTTACTACAGTATAAAAAGAATCACCAAGAGACAACTTACACGCAGTGGCAAGCCATTCTCCATTTGGACTGAATTTCACTGAAGATATTGCTTTGGTATGTCCAGATAAAGTGAATTTGATTGAATAGTTTGGTTTCTATGAACAAAAATGAGCAATTAATTTTCATTTTCATTCCATTGTATAACAATAACTGAATATCAAAATGTTCATAAACAAATCAAAGAAACTTACAACAGTTTTAATATTTGCCCTTTGGTTAGGAATGGAATGAAAATTTGTTGGCAGTCCTTGCGGTTTACTGAATTGGTGGTTATTATTAATATATTTTTCTTGTGTGGTCATTATTATATTTTCACTGAAAAGCAACAATGATACTTAAATAATAATAAATACTTAACCCTAAATACATTCATTACTCAGGCTATCAAGCCCCCCCCCTCTTTTAGCTCAACCCCCTTTTTTTCCAAGGTTTAAGTTTCAACCCAGTTCAACCCCCTCTTTTTCAACCTTTTACGCCCAAACTCTTACAATCTCTAACTATAAATATAATAATTGTTGGGAAATTTAAAAATGAATGGAAAACACTCTTTTGCAAATTGCCCAATTTTCCAAGCCCCCCTTAAAAAATTACCCCCCCTCTTTTCTCCAAGCCACCCCTTTCATTTGAAATTTTCACAAGCCCCCTTTCTTTTAAATTCAGTAAAATTCTCAAACCCCCCCCTTTTTCAAGGGGGGGTGCCCACTATGGAGTTATTAGGGCAGGTGGTTCAAATGTATTTTACAGACCCATCTGCAAAGTACCAAGTACTCATGAGAACAAATTTTAAATTTCAAGATGCTTCCTCTAGTAAAAGAGATTAGAGGATGCTCAAAGGGTTAAGACTTTGCAACCCTCCCTCGACGTTCTCAACTCAAGGGCCAATAAAAATATACTTTTAAAGGGCCTGACCACAATTTCCTTTGCATTCTTTTGCTTAGGGAACCTTTGCCTTCCCTTTACATCAGTGCAAAAAGCAGAAAAATCATTAAAAACCTTTTAATAATGACAAAACCTGTGATTCCAATCCACTTGGGCTAAATCTAAGGTCATTATTCTAAACAAAATGTTTTCATGTGCGAAGAAAGAAGTGTGCGATGTTAGCCAAAGAACATGGTGTTAAGGTAATTTTTGAGCAGCGTCTGATGGCAGGCAAACTCGAGGAAATCAATGAGGTGAAATTTGTGAATCTGTTGTTTTTTCTGTGTTTAGGCAAATACTTTTTTATTTATTGGTTTACGGATCCGCCGACGTTATTTTTGCCAAAATAAAAAAAAAATAAAATGGAGATTACAAAAACTTTTATTTACTTTTTCTCCTCCGACCTTCAAAAAAGAAGAAATAAATAAAAAAACCTTTTACTTAAACAGGAAAACAAAAGAAAAGAAGAGAAAGAGAAAGGGGGTTAAATGATCTAACACAGCTGTGCCCTATGCTGCCAATGTAAAGATACTTTGATCCTTCCTTTAGTGTCAGGGAACTTCCCCATAGAATTTCCCTATCCACAAAAACTCCAAGAGTAATTTTTTCCTGCATATGTGCTAAGAAGAAGAGTTGTTGAAGAGAGACTTATTTAGATACTTAGCAAATTTCATAAAATTTTATTTTATTATTTCCTCCGATTTCTGATTTTAAAAAAGAAAAGAAAAACAATTTAAAACATCAATTTTATTTTTATTTTTTTTCCATCCTCCTGTCCAAAACTTTTCCTCATAATGTCCGTAAACCAGAAAATAAAAAAGTAATTGCCTTAAGTCTAAACAGAGCTTTACGTCAAAAATACATTCAAATTTTCAAATGTAAACAGTGCTTTGAAAATTGTTTTTAAGTATTCACACAAGCGCACAATTTTTTGGAATGTTTTAACAATTTATTTTAGTAAGTACTCTTAGGTGCCAAATAAACGGGGGGTTTGAATAAACAGGTTGGAAAGGGGACCTTAAAAAACCCTAAAAAGGGTCAAAATAGACTAGATTGAGGCTTTTTAGAGTAAAACAAGGAACTTTCCTTTTGGTAGCTGGAAATTTTTTCAAAAATTAATAAACGGGGGGGGGGGGGGTCCTAAAAAGGTCCGGGGGGGTTGGTAAAAAATCGAAAAATTAACAAGCGGGGGGGGGGGGGGGGTGGGGGCGTTTATTTGGCACCTAAGTGTACGTTCAATCTGGACAGTTTGGAGAATGTTTTTTGTCTCTTGATCTTTTGAAAATCATTGAAATCTTTTTTCTTAGAGGGGAAATACTCTGATATTTTCTTTTTCTAAATGTTGTATTATCTTTGTTGTTTACAATTCTTTCTTTAATTCTCCAAAAAGCTCTAGATTTTTTTTGGTGTTGTCAATGATGATGTTAGTACAATTTTAAAAAAAACGAAGAAGATGGGAAGAAGAAAATCCTAATTTTCTTCAGTTTTGAGATGATTTTTTATTTTGATATGCGTGCTGGAGCAACTGCAATAAACCAAAGGTTAGTTAACTTTTATCAATTGTGGATTCTTGATATTATTCATGTCGCAAATGACAAGAGCACGAGAATTCTCTCACTGTCAACTGAAGAAGGAGTTGTGAAACTTCTACCACCTCAAAATTGGTCGAAATTCATGGAAAATCCAATCCGACTCAGCTCCTTGTCATTTGCTGGCAAATCCTAAGCTCACTCACCTCAATTTAGATACTTAATTTCCTTACAGATGAGCTAAAAGGGTCTTTCATTTTTTAATATCCCTGTTCTGGCAGAAAGTAGATTATTAAAATGCTATGTTATGTTATGATCTATAAAGAGAATGGAAGTAAAAGATGGGTTTATGCTAACCATCCCTGTCTCACTGAAAGTATCTTCTTTATCTCTAAGGAATGATGACACAAACCTTGTCCCATGTTTTGTCAGATAGTCCCAAGTTAGAGCAGTTGAAGGTAAGTATTTCCTATGCAATGTTTATAATAAAATCTGCTCGAAAATGAAAGTGGTCTCTTCTTTTCAGTGGCTTCCTTTTTTAAATTTCAAACAATGAGATTGCTGATTATGATGAACGTTAAAATCTGGCTCTAGTTTTTTGCACTTATGGCTGTTCAACGCCATGGATGCATGACGAGCATTCATTTAGTTCATTTGTTTCAATCGTTGATTCTAAGGAAGGAATTTTTTATTTCCTTTAGTTCTCAAACAAAAACAGGAATTCGATGCAAGGATATCCAAGTCTTTATATATATGTTGATTTCTTGCATTCATGATGACTGGCGCGTTATTTCTTGAAATGGTACACACGGTTTTTCCCAAACTGTCGGAGCAAGAAGAAATTGGCTTTCTGATGCGATTTTCAAAAACCCAGAATTCTTTCTTGCCTGTCCGCCCGCCCATAAATTTTTGGGAGGTCGTCAGTATTCCAACACTTTCTAGTCCGACAGGAAAAAAGAAAAAAGATTCGCCGCAAAACTTCTAAAGGGATTTATGAAAAAATAACCCGGCGCTTTTTAATGTAATTAATATTTTCAAAAACTATGTGAAATTGCCTAAAATTTGACCTATAGCAGGGGGGGGTCGGTACTAAAATCTCAGACATCATGTCATTTAGTGACGTGGTGGTACTGCAAAAAAGCTCAAAAATAATTTTAGTACCATGTGTACTAAAATACCAAGAAATTTTTGAAAAATCTTAGTATTTTGCTCTAAAATCAGCCAAAATTGAGCATTTTTTTAACAATTTTGGAAAAAAATTGATTTTTTTTTTCAGGAATTTTCAAAAAAATCTTCAGAAATCTTTCAGAATTTTTCCAATTTTTCAAAAATATTTTTATGTACAGTTCAGCACAGTTTAGTAATAAAATTATATTATTTTGCAGATTGATGCACTAAATTCGACTAGGTTTGTAACAATGACCCCATTTTGGTAAATTTAAAGCCGCAAAAGGGCAAAAAATGGGTGGTATCTATGTTAAATTGCTCAAAATAATTTTAGTACATGTGTACTAAAATAGCATTTTCGAAAAATAGGTGGGGGTATGTCAAAAATTAGCGAAAATCCTTTTAGTACTCATGTATATATGTCTTACATTTTACTATTGACCCCCACTGGCTATAGATGAAAAAATTTGAGCCAAGCCAACCTTGAAAACTAATTTGAAGATCAACTTCCCCAGAAAAAGATCTACGGGGGAAACGGAACCCACCTAGGTCCGCGCACCGCCGGATAGGCTACTTCCCGAAAATTTTGCCGGACCTCAAACACTGAACCATTTACATGTGCGGAATTTATTTTACTTTAGTGTATAAACAAGGCCTTAAAAATCGAAGCGCTGTCTCGGGAATTGAATGACAAAATTTGGTTGGTTGATATTCATTTTAAGTTTTCAAGTTTTAATTAATTGTCTTGGGAACTTGAACTCGATTCAGATAACTCTCATCCTTGTTGTTTCAAATACATCCTGTAGATGACTGATGTTGTTTTTTCTGAAAGCTTGATTTCCTAGCGTGACTAACTGCCTTTATTTCTAATTATGTCAAAATGCCGCCAAAATGAACTTTTATTAAAATATTATCTTAGTGAAAAAGGAAAGATCTAGTTTCAATCACCAATTCCGCCCTTCTCCTCCTTTTCTCTATTTCCTATCTCTAACTCTATTTAATTACTGATTTCTGGACTAAGTTTTTCTGAATTAGACTATTTGAAGCTATTTTGCTAATTCTGAAACTATACTCCCACACCTTGGTACGAACCACCAAATGCAAGCAACCTTGGTTTCCAAACCCGACGCCTTACCACTTATGCACTATCGTCGCACAGCAAATTCACGCAATTCATAACATATTATAGCGAACTGGCAATTGACGGGGGTAATGTTATTATAATATGGGTAAAAGTACCCCTTTTTAAACCTAACTGAAATTCGAGCTGTTAGGCCGATGGAATTTAATGTTATGTTTACCGTAAGCCGCCCGCGTGTTCAAAAACCTGCTGCATCAAGTTGTCATTATTTGCCATTTTCTCAAAAAGTTGTCATTATTTTTCCTCCCACTTGAGCAGAGAGCAAAAATTTTCGAAGTTGATATCAAAACAAACGGCCCGTGGCTTTTTTAGATTGTTAACAACCCGAACGCCCCTCTAGTAGTCTTTACCGTGTGAATTTTATTATGTCATATTGTGGAGATAACATTATATAATTCTCTAGCGGGAAGAAAAAGATTTATCTCTTTAAGCTCGTTCAAACGGGAACCAAAAGAATCAATAAAAACACGAGAGTTCTGGAGACACAAGAGAAGATTGTGTATCTATAAGGAAAAACGAAAAATCTGGTAAAAAAAAATGTTTATGGGAAAATAATGAAAAATTGGCCGCATCGAATTCTGAAAATCGTCATTACGGTAAACATATCATTAATTTCCATCAGCCTTACTGACAACCCTGCGGGGCCCAAGGCGCCGAGTATGCACCCGGCACAGTGACAAGCCGTTACTAGCAACCCTGACCCTGACTAACTGACAATAATAGAATCCTAACCCCCGGAAAATTACCACGGACTAGACAGTGTAGCTCTAAAGCTCTAAAACAGCATCTAATAACATGAAAACCAGAATATGATTCTTCAATGGGAATCAAAACTAGAAAGTGCACTTACAATCATCAATTTGTCAGATCTAACAAAATTTATAACGGCACTGTCATCATTGACAATAAAACAAACAATATTCTGTCAAGAGCCTTGTAAACATTCCAACAACTTCCATCGAAATGATCTATCACAGCTCAGTCTACCATTTTAGCGCGGTCCGAGGATTGAGCCAAGAACTCTCGCAGAGCGCCCGAGCTCCCGCGCGGCGCGCACAGCGGGGATGAAAAACTTCAATCTGTCAATCATTTTCTCAAGCGAAGAGTACGCGAAGCGATTCTAGCTTTACGATAGTGCCGCGGATCATCAATGGATAGTATTCAATCATCATTATCCCTTTATTTTCATTACTAGAACTTTCGCAAAAAAAAGGAAAAATAGAAAAGTTGTATTTTTTACTGCTCTATGCACATACAGAATTTGAAAGATCTTCTATGTGGCGTTTTTTTGCAAACTTCAAATAACGTGGTTGAGTGCAGCATAGGGCACAAAGTCCAAATATGCGTTTCCCGTAATTTTTGTATGAAGAGTTAGGTCTACACTGCTAGAAAGAACGAAAAAAATTGAAGGGGCAGAATTGCTGATTGAAACTAGTTTTCACCAGTGAAAAACCCTTACTCCAGACGTAATTAATCGAACCAATTGAACGGTATTTTTAATCTTCAACTTTGTTGAACTTAATCGAACCTTGTTGGCCGATTAATGTTCGACTAAGTTCGGTTGTCGAACTTCAATCGTATACTCACAAATTTCTCAAAATACAAAGTTCGATTAAGTTCGATTACTGAAATCGAAAGTTCTTCGGCGTACCAATGAAACGTTTTTGGCGCATTGGCGTAAGGGTACTTACAAAGATTGTTTGATTTTCAGTTGGCGTATAGTAATAATTCCAGCTCGGCGTGAATGAGTCCATAATCCATCGATTTTTAGCTTCCATTTGGCTAAATTTGCTTTCGCTCGCTTACGCTCACATCAATTTATTAATTATGTTGGCGCATGCGCCTCTTTTCCCATCCTGCACCCTTATTGAAAAATTGAATGTTGGTACAAAAGAAATTTTGCTTGGCGTGAGACTTGCTGCACGGAAAAATATCTTCGGCGCAAGATTTCGTGGAATCCATACTGGCCCAAAGGAGGTCATTTTTTGTTGTCGAACTTTTTTGAATGGAGTTTTTTGTCGAATTTGTCGAACCTTTCTTGTTGTCGAACTTCATCGAACTGAGTTTTTTGTCGAATTTGTCGAACATTTCTCGTTGTCGAACTTTGTCGAACTTAATATGTTTTGTCGAACTTAATGCTTAATCGAATACTCACAATTTTAGCGACTTTTAAAAAGTTCGATTAAAGAAATTAATTGCGAAGCGAATATACATGAGCGAAGCAGTTTTGCTATCGTGTGCATGTACCTTTAAATTCTATATACCAGGGGAGCGCCAAGGAAAAATTGATGTGCGTTTTCTACGGTACCGAAAACATCATTTCGATCCATCAGGCGGCACTTTCTCATACATTTCTATCCGTCGCTTCCGTAAATTTGGAACAATTGGTTTTTAGTGTAGAGGATGTATACCAGATCTAAAATGTTGCGGAGATAATCTTGCCTTGAGTTTCTGTTTCGATTATCTCCCTAATGTTTAAATTAGGAAATTTAAAAAAGAGATTGGAAATTCAGCGCGGGCTGGAAGCATTCAAACGCTCGTTTTTCAAGAAGTCGTTGCATTGACTCGGGAAAAGATTTTCGAACTTTTCCAAATTCGAATGTTGACTCTGAATTCGAATGTTGACTCTGTCTTTGAAAAATAAAATCATTGTTGTTTTGAAAAGAGACGTTGGTGCTTTGAAAAGAAACGGTGCTTGATGAAAAGAAACGAAGAAAGCAGCTGGAGAAAGAAAGAAGATGGAATTTTTATTGTTTCGTCAACAGGACAGCAGCCTCAACGGAGTTGTTGCTTCGTTGCAAAAAGAGGTTCAGGCTGAAAATAAACT
>NW_027104149.1:667631-756350 GCF_902728285.1 Clytia hemisphaerica
AAATCAAAAAATCACAAAAAAATCACAAAAAAATCAAAAAATCACAAAAAAATCACAGAAAAATCAAAAAATCACAAAAAAATCACAAAAAATCAAAAAATCACAAAGAAATCACAAAAAAATCAAAAAATCACAAAAAAATCACAAAAAAATCAAAAAATCACAGAAAAAATCAAAAAATCACAAAAAAATCAAAAATCAAAAATCATTTCGTACGCTTTTTTCGAAGTGATTTACCCCTCGGATTAAGTATAATTTTCCTCAAATTCGTAGAAGTAAACGTTGTAAGTTTGTTGTACGTCTGAAGTGTTTGAGTAAATCTCTAAAGGGGCACAGTCTTCCTGGACCTGAGCAGTTGTATCTAGGGTTTGTATTTACGATTCTAGTGACCCTATAAATATTTTGCTTGCAACTTGCGAATCGAGTGACTTGCCTGAATCGCTTCGCAATTCTTATACATATACACTAGTTTTTTGCGGGATTAATATCTAGCTGTGTTCTGTGCTAGGAAAATCTTTGATTTTGAACCTGGTTCAGAAAATGCATCCAGTGAAATGGCAAATTTGAGGTGGTTCAAGGAAATTTCTCGAAAATACGAGACCGACCGTTTTGAGCGTAAAAGATTTTCTTACAAAAATAACTTTCAGTCGCATGTCGTCGCCGGCAAAATATTGAAATGATTTGAAGGGTAGCCATTCGTACGGCAAACGACCTCACTTCTTTGCAAGCGTTCAATGCGGGAGAGGATAATTACAAGGTCTCAAAAGAAGGTTGTCTATTGCTCATTCCGACATTTTAAATTTTCCGGGGGTTTTGTTGTTTGGAATTGATTAACTAACAGTTAGGTAGGGTCAGGGTTGCTAGTAGCGGCTTGTCACTGTGCCGGGTGCATACTCGGCGCCTTGGGCCCCGCAGGGTTGCTAGTAACGGCTCGAATTTCAGTCAGGTTATAAGTCGATGTCGGAATGAGCAATAGACAACCTTCTTTTGAGACCTTGTAATTATCCTTTTCCGTTCAATGCAGTGTTTTAAGAAAGTGGAGAAAGGAATTGAAGTCCTGAAAAGTGATCATAATCAGGCAATTACTTATCTTTTTGATGACATTTTTGGTTCAATTTAATCAGTAAATTTGAGAGTCACACAACAATATCAATCAATGTATGATGGTTTTGACAAAGACTCTGTGTGATGGAATTTTCATCTGCTTTTGTTTGATGTGGTGAAGAGAGTGACAAAAGAAAAAGACTTTCATTCTGAGGAAACATTTTTGTTTTGGTTTATCTTTAGAGGAAAAGCATTCATACGAACAAAAACAAAACTTAAATCAATTTTGCTTGATAAATGAAGTTTGTAATTTATTAATGGGAAAGGACCTATTTGTGATTATTTGGTGGAAGTTCATCGTGTCTTGAATATAATCACGAATTTACGTTTGGCTCTTCTCCCATCATCGGGCATCGGGAATATCACGGGGAAAAATCTACCTAGCTACATATGGATCACAAGATTTGCGATTAACTACGTTTCGAGAGATTCTTCCCCCATCATTGGACATTGATGAATTTCACTTTGCTACGTTTCGAGAGATTCTTCTCCCATCATTGGACATTGATGAATTTCACATGGAAAAAAAGCTAGCTAGCTTTATTTTTGAAAACTATTATAGAAAAACAAAACAAAATTTGTTTTATAACAGAGACTGGAAGAAAGGTTAGGGAATAACATTTTGGCAATTTGATTGAATTTGGTTGAAGAAAGAAATTTCTGGAAAGGTGAACCTTCGAATGCATGCTTCAAGATAATGTGATGCGAGGAAATATTTTTGGTTTCGTCATGTCATAAAAAGAGAGAGAGTTCATACCACTTTATACTCGCAAAACAAAACTAAGATTACTTTTATACGTGATCATATGAAAATGTGGTGTACTTTTGTACAAAAAGAGACATTGGTGACCTCTGAAAAAATTACCCTCTCGTGCTTAATTGTAGGTGAACATTTTGCAATTTTTTAGAAAAAATCACCCAATTAGCATTTTGTAATGACCTCCAATTTATGAAATTTTCCTGATAAAGTGCCAAACCTTCATTTTCCTTGGGTTTTTTGGGAAAATCACCCCAAAATCAGTTAATAATGACCCCCCATTTTATGAATTTTCTCTGAGTGTACTGCCCCTGCATCTTCCACCCCCTACAAGTAAGCATAAAAGAGTACGATTGAATGCAGAATTTATGAACAACACTCCATACAATTGTGAACCACCCCCTACAAGTAAGCATAAAAGAGTACGATTGAATGCAGAATTTATGAACAACACTCCATACAATTGTGAAAGTTGAAAAAGTGCTTTCCTACAGATTGTTGATGATTACTCATACTGTTAGTACCTTTAATAATGCTTAAAAACATCAAACTTTTTACTTTGAATGTAAAAAGTACTTTTTTATGAGATTATTCATCTAATTTGAGAGCTAGAATTTCTTGAGTCTATTTGCACATAAAACACATTATATCAGTACTCATTAGTAGGGGGAAATTTGTAAAATTGCTCGATTTTTTTAGTCAAAGCACTTGTTATACATTTTTGGAATGCTAAGGGGTAGGGGAATCAAAATAACTTGGGTGCCAATTTTGTTTCGGACACTTTGGTGTGATTTTCGGACAAATACGACGGTCTCAGGCAAAAATCATAGGGTGAAAAATTAATGAAAATTTTAGCTTGAGAAAACGGAGACCTGTTGTATATTTTTGGAAAGCTCTCAAAAATTTAAGATTAGTGATATATTGCGAGTATAGGTGATTTCAGTACCTAACTCGAGATATTGAGCTTCCGAAAGCGCAAAAACTGGACAAAACAGCTGTTTCTGGCTGAAAAACACTGAAAAACACTGTTTTTAAGGATTAATATCTCGAGTTAGGTAAAGAAATCACCTATACTCGTAATATATCACTAATCTTAAATTTTTGAGAGCTTTCCAAAAATATACAACAGGTCTCCGTTTTCTCAAGCTAAAATTTTCATTAATTTTTCACCCTATGATTTTTGCCTGAGACCGTCGTATTTGTCCGAAAATCACACCAAAGTGTCCGAAACAAAATTGGCACCCAAGTTATTTTGATTCCCCTACCCCTTAGCTTTCCAAAAATGTATAACAAGTGCTTTGACTAAAAAAGTCGAGCGACCTCAAAAAAACGAACAAATTTCCCCCTACTACATGGTGTACTCCACTTTTTGGCAATCTTTTATTTTTCCATTTTAAGAATATTGTATTCCCTTGTATGTATTATATAAATAATCTCCTTTATTTTTTAACTTGATCACTGTTTTCAAAATATTATCCATTTCTGGTTTTATAAACATACTGTGTTTTTCAGATATCTGGCTGTGTTCTTTCTCAAAAACATTTTCTGCAAAAACCATGAATACATAAAAGAATATACACCAAACAATCAGTTTTGAGCATGATCTGGGTGTCTGTTTTATCAAAATAAAAGGTTAAACCAAAGAAATATAAGAAATATAGTACTAACTATATATCCGTTTTATGAACGTTTTGTTTGATAAGATTGAAAAGAAGAAACTAGATGTGCGCAATTGCAGTTAGGGAATTTCCCAATGTATATATATGAATATCACCACAAACGATTATTACACGTTCAGCGTCTGGCTGTTCAAGCCGGGTCAAAAAAAAATTGGCCTACCGCCCTCCTTTCAATGCATGGGACCATTCAAAAAGTACGTACGCTCGAGAGGGGGGGTACTCCCAAAAGCGTACGAGGGGGAGGGGGCGGTCCTTGAGGAGAAGTACGTACGCTCGTAATTTTTCCTAAACTGTCTTTTTTGAGAGAAAAACGCAATATTTTCACATCAAAAAATGGTTTTTGATTGTTATTTTTCATTTCTCCTTTGGTATTTTTGTAGATTCTTTTAATTTCTAGAGACTTTGTTATAAATACGATTGGATACCTACATATTCTACTGTTACAAGAGTTACAAGATTCGACTTTGGTTAGGGGGTGTACTAAAAAGCGTACGTACGCTGAAGGGGGGTACACATAAAGCGTACAAGGGGGAGGGGGAGTCAAAAATTTGCCATTTTCGAGCGTACATATATACTTTTTGAATGGTCCCCCGCTGAGGCCTATGTTTGGAGTTTATAGGTAATGGGAACTGCAGACGTGCAGGCGCTCATTAACGTCCCCCATGTTGAATGGGAAAAAGGTGACACCGCCCAAACAGGGCGGGTGCAAAAAATACGCCCAAAACGTTTGTTCCGAAATTTTTTTTTTGAAAAGAGATTTTTGAACCCCCTCAGAAAAATCCCAGATCCGCCTCTGTACACCGTTTGTATAAGCTTATAAAGACGTTGACAATATACGTAAGATTTAGCCGCTACTAAAAGGTGTTAAAATTTTCTAATTGATTGATAATTATCACCCAGTCAGAGAAAAAACCACAAGTGGTTAATAGGCTTGAGAGATCCTACTGAAAAATTTCTTTCTCTAGAATTAACATTGCTCATCCATATAGATTGTTTGCATCCATATAGTATAAGTTTTTGAACGGCTAAATATTCTTAGCCAACATTTAAAGTTTAATTGAATAACACACTCGCTATAAAACCTTTATGCGGGTTTGTAATCTCAATCATTTTTTACAATCTTTGCTTTCTTACTTTCACTCCATGTGTCTTTGTATATTAATACACAGTAGTTAAGAGCTCAACAAAGATACAAAATGGTAATACCCAAAATGTGACGGAGCCCGATTTACGAAAAAATATTTTACGGTTGCTGCCAGATCCGGAAACATCCCTGAAAAGTGGGTTTTTGGGATTTTCTCATTGGTTTTTCCTTTTACCGGTCTGTAGAACCCGAAATATTCCGGAAATTGCCGTTTTTTAACGTAATTTCGTGATATTTTTTCTTTTGATTTTTTTTTACAGAAAAAGGTTTGTCATGTTGATTCCCAAAACTTTGCATCGTTTTATACCAGAAAAAAAAATTTCTAACCGGAACTCTTTAAAAATGACTGGAACAGCCGAAGACCGGCGTAAAAGGGGTTTCCTTCATTTTTTTTGAGTTGCACTCGACAGATTTTCAGATTTTTTGCTCAGTTAAACAAAAAAGCTATTTCGAAAATTTAATGTAGCCTAATTTTTGAGAAAAAAAAAACATTACGGTTTTTCGACAATTCCTCGTTTCTCCTGTTTTCTGTTGATCAGCCAGGTAGCTCCATAAACTTCTCTTCTTTCTTCATAAGATTTAGTACAGCTATAAAAATTAAATTGGCAATCGTTTTCACATATTTACAGGCTTCAAAAGGTCAAGAGAATTGATTTTTCCTAATTGTTGCCTTAGTGCGAACCAGGACCCCAAGTAGGGGGATTCTGATCTTAAGAATTGTGCATAAGGCCTCACAATATTTTGACAGAATACCACCACATCTTGAATTGTTTGTCTTCACCCCAACAGTGGCTGTTTACACCTTACTCTATCATAAGAGCTTGTTGCTTGATAGTCCAAAGTCCAGATCTTTGAAGATAATAAAACATCATTTCCAAAAAAATCAAGAATATATTTCTCATTAAAAAAGTTCATAGTAAACACTAAAGGTTTTGTTGATTTCCGACGACCAGCGCCTTAAAATCAATCTAGATTTATAATGATATAAATGTAAAAATAAAAATAATATAATATAAAAATTTATATTATATGTAATCCATTGTAGAACGTGATATAAATTAGTAAAAATTATAATAATTTTCACTTTTTAAAGTGTAATTTTGAATGTGCACCAATGCAAACAAATGTTATTTTTCAATGGGTTGAAAATCTGAAAAACGAAAATAATGGTTAATTCTGGTTAGTTCTTGAGAGACTGCAACAACACTAACGTCATTTATATCGTTCTTGACAATTTCAATAGTGCTTGATGATTTATTTATTCGTAGACTACCCGGGGGGGGGGGCAGCTGGGCAAAAGGACCGACTGGTATGTGCGGGTCCTAAGGGTACCTTTTCCAATATGTTTAAATTGCACTGTAAGGGTCGGAAAAACTAGAGATGCACTGTAAGGGTAGAAATTTCAGAAAATTCTTGAAAAATCTAGATATTCTGACCAAAAATGCTAGAATTTTGACCAATTTTTGCAAGAAAGGGATCGAAAATTTTGGGGAAAATGCACTGTAAGGGTATGATTTTCACTGATTTTTGCTGCACTGTAAGGGTGCAATTTTAAAAGCCAATTTTTGGCCCGCACATACCGTCAGTCCGCAAATCCCTATTTTCAAACAAAAACATTGCTTCATCCAGGGGGGGGGGTACAGAGGCAGGGTACTAACCCATAGGGCACTAACTTGATTTTTCACTCAATTTCTTTTTAGTACCACCCACCCATTTTTAGTACCGGGTACTACTTCATTTTTGCTGTAAAAAATAGAGACACCACCCCCTAAAATCTTATATTTTACAGATTAGACCAAAAGAGAGGATACTATGTTAGTTTTTCTGACTGAAATGGACAGATAATTCAAACAAACTATCATGGATTGTCAGAGGCCTTTGTCCTTTGATTTTAATAACACACTTCTTGACCATTTCGGAAGTTTTGTCTTCACAAAAATCAAAAAATTTCTCAAAAGAGTAAAAAAAAGTTTCTCAATTAAAAAAGATTTCAAATCAAAAAAAATATATTTGAAAAAACTCAAAATATTACAAAAGACAACTTTTTTTATTGAAAAAGGAGCAAAACTCTGTGAAAAAGTACCCATATAGTACCCTGTACTTGCTAGAAGAGTGAAAAATACACACCCCCACCCCTAAAGTAGTACCGGAAATGCAAAAATAGACACCACCACCCGGCTATGGGTTAGTACCCTGCCTTTGTACCCCCCCCCTGCTTCATCCTATTTTTTCTTCCAAAAACAACTAAAATCGGGCGACCTGTTTTACACTTCTATGCAATTTATGCAAAATTACCTATTGTTTATTCCTCATCAACTTTTTGGTTTGTTTTGGCGTATCTTTCTTTTCGCTTCTTCGTGAAATGAGACGAATTGCTGTTGGTCCAACTTTAGGGATAACCTTCCAAAAAATTGGATCTGAAAAGAGACGATCAAAAACTGGTGATCAAAAAGCTTCCAAGAATTCAGCCTTAAGAATAATTCAACAATGAAACAGACGATCGCAGGGCTTCTTCTAGTTTCTTCTGCGTTTATCTTTATTTATATCGAGATTTTGTTTCAAAAATCTTTCCGGAAACCAGCCGGGTGAAATAAAAAAAATTTCTGACCCGTCCGCAGACAATGGGTTCATCTATATAGTTCATCATAAAGAAAATCAAGTTGATCGTTCAAGCTATCAAACGTCGTTTGTTTAGATATTCCCGCTTGTAAATCAAGTTTTGTTCGTTAGTAGTTGATACATTAGTATTCAATGATCTTAAGTTATAAAAAATAGCAAAAAAAATGTTTTTCCGGCCGGCCGCATGAGAGCTTTTTTCCATCACCCGCATTCCGGATACACTACATTTTTTTGTTTTCGCCTGGCCACCAGCTCAATATTTCTGCAACCAGGGTCTTCTATGTACTATATACTTCTATATACTCTTTTTAATTTTAATTTACTGACCTTTTAATTCTTCGTCATCAAAATTTTGGACGTTGGTTTTTCGTGGCATATCTTTCTTTCCACCTTTCCAGCTTCTTCTTCTATAAAGAATGTGTTTTTGTCCGACATTGAAGTTTTGATGTGCTGCTAAAACCAAAGATACGTTAGGGTCTATAAGAGAAGTTGAGAGGTTAAAATTTTACATAGTAATAAATTTTCGTTAGTTTCTAGATAAGAAAGATTAGTTGCGATTCAAAGAATTTTCGTAACCTTCTCAATCGTAAAACTTCTTAGAGTAGTTTTGCAAAGGGTCAATTTTGTTGATCAAAGCTACTTGTGTGCTCAATTTTGTTAATCAAAACTAATTGAGTACCTTTTAATTCTTCGTCATCAAACTCTTGGACGTTGGTTTTTCGTGGCATATCTTTCTTTCCACTTCGTCTTCTTGAAAGGAAACGTTTTCCGAGACTAAACGCTGCTGGGATAGCTGATAAAGCCAACGGAAGGATAGGGTCTATAAGAGAAGTCGAGAGGTTAAAAGTTTGGATGGCAATGAATTTTCTCAACCTTCTCAATCATAAAATTCCTTAGAGTAGTTTTGCAAAGGCTCAATTTTGTTGCTCAAAACTAATTGAGTACCTTTTAATTCTTCGTCATCAAACTCTTGGACGTTGGTTTTTCGTGGCATATCTTTCTTTCCACTTCGTCTTCTTGAAAGGAAACGTTTTCCGAGACTAAACGCTGCTGGGATAGCTGATAAAGCCAATGGAAGGATAGGGTCTATAAGAGAAGTTGAGAGGTTAAAGGTTTGGATGGCAATGAATTTTCGTAACCTTCTCAATCATAAAATTCCTTAGAGTAGTTTTGCAAAGGCTCAATTTTGTTGCTCAAAAGTAATTGAGTACCTTTTAATTCTTCGTCATCAAACTCTTGGATGTTGGTTTTTCGTGGCATATCTTTCTTTCCACTTCGTCTTCTTGAAAGGAAACGTTTTCCGAGACTAAACGCTGCTGGGATAGCCGATAAAGCCAATGGAAGGATAGGGTCTATAAGAGAAGTTGAGTGGTTAAAAGTTTGGATGGCAATGAATTTTCGTAACCTTCTCAATCATAAAATTCCTTAGAGTACTGTAGTTTTGCAAAGGCTCAATTTTGTTGATCAAAAGTAATTGAGTACCTTTTAATTCTTCGTCATCAAACTCTTGGATGTTGGTTTTTCGTGGCATATCTTTCTTTCCACTTCGTCTTCTTGAAAGGAAACGTTTTCCGAGACTAAACGTTGCTGGGATAGCCGATAAAGCCAATGGAAGGATAGGGTCTATAAGAGAAGTTGAGTGGTTAAAAGTTTGGATGGCAATGAATTTTCGTAACCTTCTCAATCATAAAATTCCTTAGAGTACTGTAGTTTTGCAAAGGCTCAATTTTGTTGATCAAAAGTAATTGAGTACCTTTTAATTCTTCGTCATCAAACTCTTGGATGTTGGTTTTTCGTGGCATATCTTTCTTTCTTTCCACTTCGTCTTCTTGAAAGGAAACGTTTTCCGAGACTAAACGCTGCTGGGATAGCTGATAAAGCCAACGGAAGGATAGGGTCTACGAGAGAAAAATTCGTTTTAATTATAAAAAAATCATGGACACAAACTTCGTTGAGTGAGAATGAACGCACTGCTATAAAATGATTTAGCCTTTCCAGAAAACGGTACACCCTGGTGGAAATTATAAGTATTAGCATTTAAAATCTTAATGAAAAACTTCAAAGAAACAGCACATACGAGGCGGATCCTCTTACTAATCAACGAAGGTGATAAATGTTGCTTAGAGGTTTAAAAATTGTTATGTTGGGGACATGGGGATTATTCACTGAAAAATTTCAAATCGTTTTTTTTTTAATAAGAACAAACTATATAAGAACATAAGGCTTGGATGGCCAGAATTTTAAGAACAAGTTAAGAAAATTTTAAGTCCTTGTGGACTCGAAACACCCAATTTCTTTGGAAAATGGACCAAGATACTCACAAAATGTTGAAATTGAGAATATGTTAGGAACATTTTTAGGCTCAAAACTCAAAAAGTTAAGAACATCCAAAGGCTTCAAAAATTTTGAATGTTCTTTTTAAAAAAACGTGTATCCCTAATTTAATATTTTTTCTGGAAGAATTCATTCTGAATCCATAAACTTCGTTCACCTTTTAGTTCTTCTTCTACATCAACTCCATTTTCGACTTGTTGTTTGATATCAGTCTTTTCAATTGTGTCTTCCTTTTTTTCTTCATTTTGAGATCTTACTTGGACACCTGAAATATTATCGACGATAGACTTAAGTATTATACCGTATTGATTTCAGAAAGGGCTCTTCAAAAATATCCAATATATCCTCCATCCCATCAGTTTTCTTGAAATGCCCAAAGTAAGAACACATTTTAAGACTTTTAGTCTATAGTACGTCTGTATGGTTCCAAGACACTTTCAACAATACAATTTTTTTCTTTCCTTTAAAGAGAATGATATTTAATCATGATATCAATGATAATTTTATGGATCTCTCCTGAAAATTTCACAAAAATTCATCAAGAGGAAAAGAAGTTATGATTAAAAGGAGTTCTTTACCTACCATTTCTCTGCTACGTTTCCTTACGAGAACCGGAATTTTACCTACCGTTTTTTTTACGGGAAAAAGCGGTCGCTAAAATAAAAACAATGGAAAATTGTTTGGACGCGTGCGCAGTCGACACTACTAAACTCGGTGTATTGTCGAAATAAGTAGGTAAAAAACAGTAAGTACCTTGTGCTGCGTAGATGACAAAAGCCACCAGAAATACTGCCTTCAACATCCCAAAAAATGTTTTTCAATTTTTTTTCTGCTTGTCGTTGTCGTTTATGTTCAACTTGAGAATGGTTTTTCAGAATCCAAATCCTTAATTTTATACCTTTTGACAAGGAACCTTGAAAATGGGTTGGGAAGCCCTTGACCCGTCTTTGAATATTTTACAGTGGGCCTTAATGCTTAAGGAAGGCTCGATTTTTTGTTTACACCAACTTTGTTTGTGGGTGCATTGATTGAGTGGAACACCCATTAGAATTTTTTCGATTTGCTTCGTCATATTTAACTTCCTTAAAAACTTCTTTCGCTAGGCATCGCCCATCGAAAAGTAAAGTGTTGTTACTTGTCTTGTCTAGCCGATGTAAAGTTTTCAGAGCTTCGCTGATTTTTTTTTCACTTTAATCTACTCTGATGAAGAAATCATTTTGGTAAATAACGTAAGTTAGTGTAAAAGCCGGTCTCCACTTGCGCGGGCTGCGATTGCCCCTTTTGGCTTCAATCCTTTTAGCTTGGAAAAAAAATTACGTCATAAAAATGTAGCGCACGCTCGAAAAAACAGTTGAACACATTTCAACTTCATTTTTCTTTTGACCAATAGCGTGAAAGCTTTGATCGAAAAAGTGCGACCAAAGCGCCTGCAAGTGGAGACCGGCCTAAAGCAAGGAAACCGAGTTAAAAATATACGCCTATTCGTAACTAGGCCAGGTTATAGAGTGTACATCATATTGTAATTCCTCGTGTTTAGTGCTACACTATTGAAAAAGTAGATTAATGGAAGGTTTCAACTGATAAAAGCAAAAAGGACTTCATTCTTGTTACATCAGGTGAGCTCTAGATTAGATGTAAGGAGCGCTAAACGTTATAAAATCGTTACAAAATTTTAAGCTAGTAAATCTACAACATTTGAAATTTACGCATAGTTGGCAGCCAATTATATTCTTTAAATGCTGATGAAATTTAGAATACTATCTTTTGCAAAAATGTCTAAACTTTGAAACGTCGCAATCTGTTGAAGATGAAAATTGAGAAACAGAAATTCTTAAACTCAATTTCCAAAAACAGTGTATTGTTAGTGGAGTAAGCAAAGTACACGTTTTTTTATAAGAACATCCAGAATTTTTGAAGCCTTCTGATGTTCTTAACTTTTTGTGTTTTAAGCCTAAAAATGTTCCTAACATGTTCTTATTTTGACCATTTTCCTAAGAAATATTAGGGTGTTTTTAGAGCTCACAGAGCCTTAAAATATTCTTAACTTGTTCTTAACATTTTGGCCAGCGAATCCTTACGTTCTCATATAGTTTGTTCTAATATAAAAAACGTGGTGCCGGTAGGTGTCTATATTCGTCAGAGTGAGGCCCACTGACTATCCCTATTAATGTAAGTTAAGTTCATATTTAGCTGACAAGGAAGTAGCTTAATCATGGATCCTTCATGTTAACAGGGAGACTTCATGATAAACTACTTATGTTCGACCACACAAGCATCTAGTACAGTAATTTGTTTTTCTTATTGAATCAATCTTCGGTCCATTCAGCATGTAGCTTGTTCTTAATATTTTTGCCATCGAAGCCTGTAGTTCTCGTAAAAAAAACGTGTACTAGTCGTGTTAATAGTTGACAACCGAGATTTACAATGATTTTATGTAGTTTGAAACGAGTGTAAGTTTTGAAAATATCGTCGGCAGTTTAAGACAGTGAGTTTATGTATTCGAGATAAATTGAAGGGAACGGTTTTAAAGAAAAGAAGCCATATCCTCAAAATCAGTGGCGTTGTGGGAAAATCTTTCTGGAGGGGCCAAAGTCAATTTTTTTTAATGGCGCCCCCTAATTTTCCAACGCCCCCACCCACCAGTTGCACCAATCTCTAAACTTGTACTAATTCAATTGCCTAAGCATAATGAGGAAGGAAATATTTAGTGAATAAGAGTAGATATATCTTTGACGAATGGAAAATCGACTGCCAAGATACCCTAAATCACTAAATAAAAATAGACAAATTTGACACTTGCTAGAGTGACAAGAAACTTAAATAAACAATGTGTAATGCGAGCGAAACGAGCGAAAAAATTGATGTTTTATGATTTCAATATTGTTGACAGCAAATTAGTCTTGGGGCGCAGTTAGATTTTCATTTAATAATGCTATATTGTACACAAAAAACTTGTAAATTAGCTAGATTGCCAAGAAGTTACCAATTAACTTTATTGCGAGCGAAAAAAAATTGCAAGTATTTTGAAATTATCTCAGTAAAATTGGTCCTGGGGCGCAATTTAAGTCGCATAAAGTATGATTTTTAAGATTGGGGCGTTTGAAAAAATCTCTTTTGACGCCCCTTGCTCCTCGGTGCCCCTTCGAAAAGGCTCCGCAGGGGGCACCCCCCGGCTTCTGTCACAACGCCACTGCAAAGTCGCTGTCCAGTTTGGTCGACGAGGGTACCTTACTTACCTGTAACAATCCAAAAGCCCCCTAACAATCCTAAAGCGCCAAAATCGCAAAAATAATGGCTTTACCGTAACAATTTCCGAATTTTTTGTGATTTTGGATTGTTATAGGTAAGTACGGTGGAAGACGGGATGAAAATTTCCACTAAAAAGTTGTCCTGGCGTCCGGGTTTATATTGATCGAAATAGCGGCCGGTTATCGGTTAAAACCGATCGGAAATAAAAAATCACCGACCCGAATAACTGAACAATATTTGAGTGATCTATATCAATCCTATACTTTTTGGTTAATGTTGGTCGAGTTGTCATTTTCTATCTAGAATTTCCAAGTAGCTTTTATTTATAAAAAACTAATTTGAACATTTTCAGGGCATAATTAGTAGAAAGAATGTTACATTGGTGCCTTTTTCAAAGCATCTTAAAAGAAAAAGTCATTTTCTCTGCTATGCAGTGATTTAACTTATCTTTCATTCGTTTTAAAAGTAATTGATGTTATCAAAATGAGACAGTTTTAAGCCAATTATGAAGGCAAATTTTCACTATTTCCTGCCCTCAGCCCGAACCATGGTCGGCCTTCGGGTTAAACAAAACACGAGCGATTCACTAAAGTAACCGACCATAATGAAAGAGCTTATTTCGATCACTGGTTTAATTACTGTATCAACAGTCATTTGTTCGTGAATAACTGAATGAAATACTATAAATGTTAGTTCCTAATTGAGCGATAATTATTACCCAATTCAATGTGAAAACCACAAGCGATTAATAGGCTTGAGAAATGCAACTCAAAAGTTTGTTTCCGTTGGAGTATCATTACTTGGCCACATAAAGACTTTAAAAGAGTTTAAGGAATTTTTGAACGGCTAAATATTTCTAGCCAATATTCATCGTAAAAATGAAATCATATATTCAGCATAACTCCCTCTACATGGTTTGTAGACTGGCAAGTATCTGCCTTTCCTTGGACACAAGAACGCGGGAAGTGCTTATAAAGAGTTCTTATAAAAAATAGAAATTGCTGCGGGAGAGTGGTTTTGAAAGTTGTATTCATCGAACGTAGTGATTTCATTGCAAACGTAAGCTTCAGCGAAATACAACGACGTAGTTTACCTAGTCTACATGGTTTGTAGCGCGAGCCTCACTTTTACAAGCTATGTTGCAGAAGTTTTGAGCTATATTTTTAATAGGTTTAATAAAAGCAATAAAAATGCATGATGTAAACTCATGGTCATGACATCAATGGTGTGGTTTCTATTCAAACTTCGTTTCCACACACACTACCTTGAAAGTCAGTTCGGGAAGTTACATAGAATCGAAGCGCTGCGAAATTCTGCAACTTTCAAGTTGTCAAACTAAAGTTTCGCAACTTTTCCGCTATCAAATTTTACAACGCTTGCCTTTATAGTAGGGGTCGTAACTTTGAAAGAAACATTTGCCAATAGGCTATTTCATAAATTACATCTGCCTCGTTTTGAAAGCATAACTGAAGTGTTTATACACTTGTCTTCAAGTGTTACTCTAATAAATGAAGTGAACTTCTTATGAACACCTCTGTAAATCAATGACCATGGTAATGTTTTTAAAAATGAGCGTAATAAATAAGCGTTACTCGTGACGCTTATTGCGCTATAACAAGAACTCGACTTATAAAATAAATATTTAACGTGTCTAACATAGCCAATATTTATGGCAATAACATTTATTTATTGCCCCGAAGGGCTTTTGTTGCTTCACGTAGCGGACTTGCTCGCTTGAAAAATATTCATGTTCAGATTCAGATTCACGATGTTGTTTCTTTCGATTCTGAGCGGGCCGCCGCGGTTGAAAAATGTTCACGCGCACCTAATATTATATCTCTTTTGTTGCTACTTGGTACTTTATAAGAATCAAATCAATAACTCTTGATTGAAGGCCATATGTACCTTTCGGTAATTAGTTCTTAGAAAGCAAACAAAGGATGGCGAAAAAATTGAGCATATTTATTTTTATTATAAGCATCTATTTTATAAGAATCAAATCAATATCTCTTGATTGAAGGCAATATGCCTTTCGGTAATTAGTTCTCACAAAGTAAACAAAGTATGGCGAAAAAGATTAGCATATTTATTTTTATTATAAGCATCTACTTTATAAGAATCAAATCAATAACGAAAAAGATGAGCATATTTATTTTCATTATAAGCATTTTCTTTTTAAGAATCAAATCAATAACTCTTGATTGAAGGCAATATGCCTTTCGGTAATTAGTTCTTACAAAGTAAACAAAGTATGGCGAAAAAGATGAGAATATTTATTTTTATTATAAGTGTCTACTTTATTAAAATCAAATCAATTTCAGAATTTTTGGCGTTTTCACTGTGATAACATGCGAGCGATTACTTCTCTTTTTGAGATGTGAGCGACTGTCTATCGCATGTCATCTCAAAAGTAAAGTTGAAACCAAGCTTTCTTCCTCCGACTTAAAACGAATTTAAAATCTACATATGTGTTATTTTTACTTAGGGATATTTCGAAAGGATTGTCTGCGGGGCATCCTTAGCGACAGCTACTTGCTAGTCTTATTTCACAACCGAAAGTCGTTTAATGTCAAATGGTTTCATTAACTAATGGTATCATGGTAATTAATTATTGTTCAATTGATGATCATAAGAGATAAATAAGCACGTCAACTAATCGGCCGATAGCAAAGAAAACATAATGGGCTTCTATTTGATATTCTCTACAATTTTTTCTAGGCATACACAGCACGCTTGTTTTTCGATGCAAAACAAAGTCGATAGCTGATGTACGCCTCTTTATCGTCTTTGCTCATTTAAACAAATGACGGTATTTTTGTATTTTTACCATTGTCGAGCAAAGTGGACGGTGATTTTGGCGGCATGTCAACTTTACTTTATACCGTCTCCTTCGATTTATCTAAAATACATAAACTCGCTATTTTGATTTACACAAGCGATTATGAGGCTTGAGGTGAAAAAAAGTGATTCGTTGCCGTTTATAACCACGCCATTTATGTCAGATTACCATTTGCATTGTTTTATTGAGAAATTATTGAACGGCTATCCAATCTAGCCAATTTGATTAACCGAGTGAAAACAAAACGCAGAAAACTACACACTCGTTATTTCTTTAAAAGAAATTGAGGCTGAAAATCGGTCCAAACCAGGGATTAGTCTGAGCCTCGGTTTAAAAAAATGATATGAAATCTTTTGGAAAAGGCCATGGAAGCCTTTTGTTCCCATAAAAAACGTGTACTAGTCGTGTTAATAGAGTTGACAAACGAGATTTACAATGGTTTTATGCAGTTTGAGAAGAGTGTATTGAAAGTACCACGGGCAATTTATGTTAACAATAAAAGCCAGTGGGAAAAATTTTCACTTTCTGTCGTCCGGATCTAGTTACTGTTTGAACAGTTATTTGCTTACTGAATGAAATGAAATACTGTAAGTATTATTTCTTAATTGAGTGATAATTAATATCCAGCTCAGTGTGAGAAACCACAAGCTGTTAATAGGCTGGAGAAATGCAACTCAAAAGTTTGTTTCCGTTGTAGTATCATCCGCATAAAAAATGTAAAAGCAATGTATAGCAATTTTTGAACGGCTAAATATTTCTAGCCAATATTCATCGTAAAAGTGAAATCATATACATATTCAGCTCTGTAAGGTTTGAAGACTAACAAGTGTCTGCCTTTCCTTGGACGCAAGAACGCGGGAAGTACTTATAAAGAGTTCTTATAAAAAATAGAAATTGCCGCGGGAGAGTGGTTTTGAAAGTTGTATTCAGCGAACGTAGTGAGTTCATTGCAAGCGTAAGCTGCAACGAAATACCGACGTGGTTTACTAGTCTATATGGTTTACTAGTCTATGAGTCTCACTTTTACAAGCTATGTTGGAGAAGTTTTGAGCTATATTTTTGATAGGTGTATCGTTGTCAAAGCAATAAAAATGCATGATGTAAACTCATGACATGACATCAATGGTGTGATTTCTATTCAAACTCCGTTTCCACACACACTACCTTGAAAGTCAGTTCGGGAAATTACATAGAATCGAAGCACTGCAAAATTCCGCAACTTTAACGTTGTCAAACTAAAATTTCGCAACTTTTCCGCTATCAAATTTTACAACGCTTGCCTTTATAGTAGGGGTCGTAACTTTGAAAGTAACATTTGCCAATAGGGTATTTCATAAATTACATCTGCCTCGTTTTGACAGCATAACTGAAGAGTTTATACACTTGTCTTCGAGTATTACTCTCATAATTACTCTCTTATGAACACCTCTGTGAATCAATTGCCATGGTAATATTTTTTTTAATGGGGTAAGCGTTACTCGTGACGTAATTTATGAAAAAGTCTATCCGCTGCTAGCTTATTGCGCTATAACAAGAGCTCGACTTATAAAATAAATATTTAACGTGTCTAGCATAGCCAATATTTATGGCAATAACATTTATTTGTCCTATTTCACAACCGGAAGTTATTTAATGTCAAATGGTCTTTCGACTATTATTAATTAATGATATCATGGTAGTTGATTATTGTTCGGTGGATGACCTACGAGTAATTTGAAAGATACTGTGAAGTTGAGCCAGTGCTGTGCCTTTCCAATAATTCCCTCAAAGATGGCTTCTTAAATATCTTAAAGACGACTATTTGAACATTAAAAATTATGAATTCAAATAAAATATAAATTTTGAATTCATTGATTTTTGGTGTATATCCAGCAATATCTAGAGGTCTAAATCTTCCATGGTTGACCCTCGCAGTGTCACTATACTTCACCCTCTCCCCCCAATATTAAAATTCTTCCTGCAGCATGTGAGATAACAAAAAGTAAGTAATTCGTTGCTGTTTGAAGATGGTTATGATGTCAGATAGATGGCATGTGCTTTGTGTTATTGAGAAATTTTTAAACACCTATCTAATCTAGCCAGTTTGAATAGCCAAGTAAAAACTACGCGCAGAAACATGTTTTTATTTCGTTTTAAGAACTCGAGGCTGAAAATTGGTCTAAACCTTTGTATAATCCGAGCCTCAGTTGTTAGAAATGATGACATAAGACAGTATAAAAACACCTTCAATATATTTTAAACATGGAAATTGCTAGAAAAATAAGAACAACCTTGGAGGTGTACCGTTTTCCACGCTCTGTATTAAATGCACGTAACAACAGATCAAAATAATTTTCCAGGCAGAAAAACACAATGGTATGCGATAATTTTTTCTCATTTTTTTTGCTTGCAGGACATAGATTTCTTTCAACATCTGGAGATGCATATGCGACAAGAAAATCCACCATTATGTGGGCGTGATCATCTATGGTATCGCTCGTCCTATTCCCCTGTAAAGGTACGTCAAGTAAAGGATCAATGGGCCCGTAATCAAAATTATTCCCAATGTTGAGGAGTTCAATCTTTTTTAAATTTTTGCTGAGAATTTACTGGCCAATTTTTGGTACAAATTTGGATTTTCGCTGAAATTGCAGAAGCTTATAGTGATTTTCTAGGTTTATTAAGGGGTACAGATATCTGACTTTTTAATGTCTTTTCTTCTGATCAGCCCAATGTTTTTGTCGTCCAAAATATATATGGTGACAAAAAAGATTGACTAAATCAAGCTAAAATAGTATTTTTTTTCACCCAGAACACTTGTGATGGTGATTTATGCGAACAGTTCAACTCGTTAGAATACAGCAAACGAAAAGCTATTGCTGAAGAACTTGATAAAACTCCAGCTGAGGTAACGTAACATTGCTCTTAGAATTTACAGTAATGGGAAATTATGCTAATTCTGGCTTTTCGTCTTGCCAGTAAAAAAATTACTAGAAAATGGCTCACTTAACTGAAGCTTAACTACGTTTTCCATCCAATTCAGGGGGGGTCCATGTACAAAACAGCGGCATGTATCAGTACTTTGTAGTAAATTTCGATTTTAAACACCCACCCACCCCTATAGTACAAAATGTACAAAATACTATCCAGCAAACTCCCAAAAACACCCCAACACCACCTATATTTTACAATATACTATCCAGTACTATCCAGCAAACTCCCAAATACACCCTGACACCCCCTGTATAATACAATATACTATCAAGCAAACTCCCAAATATACCCTAACACCCTCCTTACATAGTACAATATACTATCCAGAAAACTACCAAATATACCCCTACACCGCTTCTTAAAATGAAAATTTTTAGCCAAAAAACTTGAAACTTTGGGGCAAGTTTTTTATTCTTCCCATAAAAAAATTTTCAAAAAATTTTCTTGAAAGTTGACAAAAACAATTGAGAATTTAAAAATATTTTCGACAAAAATCTAAAATAAATCACAATTTGATTTGATTTTGGCTTTTTAATAAACAAATACTAGGCAGAAAATCCGAAATTTGACCCTGACACCCCCTGTATAGTACACGTATACTAAACAGCAAATCAGAAATTTGACCCTGACACCCCCATGTATAGTACACAAGTACTAAACAGCAAAATATTTTGAAAACACTCACCCACCCCATGATACATGCCGCTTTTTTGTACATGGACTCCCCCTGTCCAAATTCGTAAAGCCTAGTTGCAAAAAAAAAGGGCTTGTTCCGGGCGAATTAGAATTCGGTCCGAAACGGAAGTGAGCTTTTGGTCTCACTGCACACTGCGCTCACTTTGAACTTCACATCACTTCACTTTAGGTCAACTTTCCAACACTCTTGTGGAACGTGAGCTGAACAATGGGCCATTCCATATTATTTCCATACAGGGGGGTGGACGAACACTTCAAGGGGTAACCTGAGAAGAATTTCCAGCGGGAGTGTTTTTTCATTTTCCAGGGGGTAAATAGTTATTCTTAAATTTCCATGAGGTAAAATACAGGTTTTAGTTCGTCCGCCGTAACTTTAAGGTATAAATAGAAACTTATCTGAGGGTTACTTTACCACCCCCTGTACGGATTTTGAATGGAACAGCCCAATACATGTGAAAGAAGAATGATAAGTGGAAGTGATAACAGGTCGATTCTTGGAATTATAATATTTCTTTTTTTTTTACATTTTTAGGTTTCCAAAAAATTGGAAGACATCCGTACAAGATATGCTTTCTAAACCATCGAAATCCGTTACAGGAAAGAGGACATTATATCTATATTCTGCAAGTCGTTTATTTCATCAAGAAGCCTTGTGCATCGTAAAAAGGCTAAATGAAAACTCTCAGAGATTAGAGACTTTTCCTTTGGTTAGACATAAATGTCACTCCAGTGAATCTTCATAAACAAATGAGAAACTGGTTTGTTGATTGGATGGCTTTACTTGTTAAAGAAAGCTATCATTTTATCTGTACAAATGTCATCTGTCCACGAAAATTATGAACTTTTGAAAGTCTGATACGATACAAGATTTACGATTCCTGGCGATTGCCTTGAATATCATCGCGATCATATGTTATATTCAAACGATCCAAATTTTTACGTACTTCTATCACTATTTTTGCCATTATCTCCTTAGCAATTCTCAGATGTGTGAACTTATAACCATCTTAAGTCTTGCTACTCCTTTACGAAGTGCAATAGCTTCGATCTTTAGAAAACGCTTGAACCACTGATTGCTGTAAAGCCCGAAAGGCTAGATGTCCTGCTTTAAGCTCTTCTAAGCGAACAAAAAGTGAATATCGCAAAAAATATTGCTGCTATTGTTTTCGAAAACCCGCGAAGCGACCTACAATCAAGGTCGTAAAATATGAGAAAAAAGGGAAATCCACCGGGAAGTTTTGAAACCACAATCGATTTGTAAGTGCTCTAGGTTTGAAAGGTAGAGTTTTAACTCTGAGTTTTAACGGTAGACTTAAAACTTAGGACCTTAGGATCTGAGGATCCAAAAGTTCAAAAATAGTCCAATAAGGCTCAGAATATAGCCTGGAAGTCTACCAACCCCTCCCATTGAAATATTTGATTAAGGTAAAGAGATAGCCTAAAATCGACTTTCTCGCCAGAACTTTAAATCTTGAAAAACGTTTAAAAAAAACCGGAATTCTCATTATATTTTAACCATGATTTTAGATGGGATTTCCTATCTAACCAAGGCACACTTTTTAGTCAATGCACGACATCTAGCCCTTCGGTCTTTATAAATCTATGGCTTGAACTCAATGCCGACAGATCTGGGGTGTCGTAACAAAGAGCCTTGTCGAAAACAGAAAGTAACTTCTTAACATAAACTTGTTTTATGGAAATAACTCGAACGAACCCAGTTTTACGTGCTGGCTTTCAAGTGAGGAATTATTGGATTTCACGGCATGGGGCCAATATCTTTTTTTAGTTAACAAAATTTTTTTGAGGTTTGTTAATAGACGATATCGGCTTTCTGAATTCTCCCCGAATGATTACCCATGATGAATTGTTAGGGTTTGGGTTATCGTCCGTGAATTTTTTTGCGCAATGCATCATGGGTAATCATTCGGGGAGAATTCGGTAAAGCCGATATCGTCTATTGAATAGGCTTTTTGGAGTCTTTAAAAGAAAGCTGAGAGGGTTTACTGTTAAGTATAAAGGGCTATAAACTTCAGACGATTGATAGTGCAGCGGATAGTTTTAATTCGAAACATGTGGTTGTATTTCAAGACAAAGGAGGATAGATAGGATAGATTTTGTTTTTATATTTTTTAATTTAACCATAACTAGGCTTTAGTTTAGGAAAGTTTTTTAAACTTATCATTATCTAATACACGATAAAAAATGAGAATTTGGACCTGAAAACATCTCTTGCATTTTTAAATTCGGTATTATTTAAATTGATTTTCAATAAAAATCGTCAGAGATTTTGGGTTGACTAGCCACGGCCCGCCATTTTTTCATTAAAATATAAAAATAAATGACGTAACCTTCACTTGGTAAGAATTTAGTCATAAATTTCAACATACGTCACCTTGAACTTGAATGGTGAAAGCATTGAAATATGTCCAAACTATAACCCATTCGGAAGCACCAGTATAAATAGAATATTCAATTCAACATTCATAAAATGTCAAGATTGAATTGAAAATAACATTCTATAGGTTACCAACGAAACTGTGTTGAATTATTAATAACAATTTTCTATTTCAAGATTTCAAGAGAAACACGTTGCCGTCGTATCAACGCGCTGGCGTCGGCAAAAGCGTGCGGCAGTAGCCCGGGGGGGGGGGGTACTAGGGTTGCGAGCTGACGAGACGACTTTCGATTCTTGGACCCTTACCCTTATGCCGTACCCTCCATTTGCCTAAGTACCCCCCCCCCCCCTTCGGGGCAGTAGTCGACATATAGTAGACCTACCTAAATCAATACCTTCGTTGTACACCTATTGTTTAAAGAAGACTCGGTGTTTATTTGCGCACCGCATTGAGTTCTTTTTTCTCGGGAGAAAGTACTGTTGATAATTGGGTTAAATCAGGCTTTCTTTTTGAAAAATTGAAAAAGATAAACATATTTGCTAAAGGATGCTCTTCAAAGTCAAAAAAAAAATTGTTCTCAGAAGATCCAATCGTCTACAACAAGGTTACTAGAATGGGGATAATCTAGATATTTCCCGCGTTTAATGATATTTCTCTAACGGACGATAGCATCTCTAGTTTATTCACGGAGTAATATGGACGCTAGGCTTCTGCTCATCCTCTAGCGAAAAAGTTTCTTATAGGAAGTATAGGTCTGCGAATCAGACTATATGGACGCCGGAAGCTTTTGTTGTCTAGATGTTTAAGGTGGTAGTCTACCCAAAAATAAAAAATCATCGAAAAAATTGTCGAATTCTGGTTTTTGGGTGTTTTGAGATCCTTAGGTCTTTCTGAACATCTCCTGAAAATTTCAGAGCTATATCTTTATCATTCAGGCCGCAGTGAGCATTTTTATCCTGTTGGGTGCTTGAAAAATCGCCCTAGCAACAGAAAAAATCCCGTTGCTAAGGACTTATTTTTTCAATCTCGGCCGAAACATAGCAATGTGATACGCCAAAAGAAAGCTCTTTTTACGCCCTTTTCGAGCGTCAAAATATTATTTTCCGTGGCATTACGTAATCCTTCAAATTAAAGATGGTAGCTGCAGTAGTGTAACACATCAAAACCAGCTGAAAAGCAAGCTGTAAGCATGATTCTGCAGATTTCTTGGCAAGTTTTAGATCAAAACTTAATCTCTTTGATTGAAATGATTTATTTAAATGAAGAATGGACTCTACAGAATCTATAAAGTTGCTCTACATTGGTTGTGTTGCTGGATTTCTGCGAAAAACATTTAAGTTGTCGGCATTTTGTTTTGAGCATAGACAGTGTGCTTTTGGTGGCTCACATATTGTTTTGTAGTGGATTTAAATGTAACTGAGATATTTCCAAGCACAACATGATATAACAGAGATAGAAATGTGCATTATAATGAACTGGACCTAACTTCTGGAGACACACATTCTCATATCTGACACCAGCCATTCATAACCGCCTAGGCGGTAACCGAAGCGAAGGCGCCGCCTTCGATCAAGCCAGCTCATTGTCAATTCAAGTCTATGTGAATAAAAATATGCACTAGAAAAGTTTCCATGTCTACAGAGAGTCATGTTGGAATTTCAATGAACATTTTGTCAGACTTATGTGGCTGTTTTCACCCAAATTTGATGTTATCGCAAGATTACCGCAAAGTTTGCTATATTTACGTAACTTTAGCGCAACATGTTTTTGTTGATTTTTGGATATTTATCAATTTTTGTGAAATGTTTTACTTTAACTTATGAAACCTGACTGGTTTGATGAGTATTCAGTGAAGAAATTTTTTGAAAAGAGCTTTCCAGCTTAAAATGATAGCCATTTTTGTCTTTTTCTTTGATTTTTCTCAAAAAACGCGTTTCCGGGGGTTCGCAAACACCTTGTCAGAAATATCTTAGGATTGAGAGTAGCTACAGACTTGAAATTTTCAGGGAAGTTTCCTTAAATGATTGTGCATTGAATGAATGGATTAAAAAGTTTTAAAATTGGTTTCCTGATTTTTAATCTCAAAAAAGCGTTTTTTTCAGTTTCTTACCCCCTGGAAAAAAATTTTGATTTTTTTTTTTCACTCATTCCAGACCTTTTCTAAATATTAGTCATTTAAAAAAAAAACTAACTTCATAGGTCAAGCCGACTATTCAGAAAACCTGACACAAGCAAAATAAAGTATTTTACCCCCTGGCTGATTTTACCCCCGTTTTTGGTTATTTTTAGATTTTTTTTTTATTTTTAGAAATGTTAATAGTTGATATACATTTCCTGAAAATTTCATTACGAAATGTAAAGAAGTTCTTGAGTTATTGCAAAAAATGTGATTTTTTGACTTTTGAAATCTGGCGGTAGACTACCACCTTAAGTTTGAATTGCTTCGATTTCAAGCTACAGTATTTGCAATAGTTCTTGATTATAGTGTTTAGAACCGACTTCTTCTCGCCCCTTCTCCGCTTCTTGACCGAGAGGCCAGGTAACTGAAATTGTGAAAAGAAAAGAATTGTATTGTCGAGCTTTTAATTCTACATTTCACGCATTACATTACGCAATGGTCCGCGTCGAGGGGCTCTCGTTGCAGCGTCGATGCTCCAGTGCCTCACTTTTACTCACATGACTAAAAATCTTAGAACCTAACTGATCGAGGTACGGAATTCTTTATTATGAATTAAGCAATATCGAAATCTCGTTAAACGGTTAGGTTCTAAGAAATTTTACCAGGAGAAAAACATTAGAAAACAAAATGGCGAATACGACAGACACAGAACCTTTACTGATAGACACAGATGACAACGATTCACTACCTTCAGCTCCAAACTTAGGCACAAATGAAAATGGTAAGATACTTTGAACTTTCTTTGACCTTCTAAACTGTGTTTTAGCATTTTTGTAAAGGCTAAATTCATTGATGGAAAACAAAAGTAAAAAGTATTGTTATTTTTTCATGAGAACGTAGGTGTCATTCTAACAAATCAAGAGTCCCGCGTCCTGTAGAATAGGAATGTACACATATCGGTAAATTTATCCTGCTGTACATCTGCATATAAACTATATAAATATAAACCCAGACGATCTCAATCGAACGGAACCGACAATCGAACCAGTCGAACCACCAAATTCCCATTATTTTGCTTCACTAACATTGAAGCGCTTCTTTTTTTTGCACGGGAAACATGTGGTTTTGAACCGTGACCTAAGGATTCGGCCCAAAGCGAGTAACGACGAACCAGTGACGAATCATATCCTTTCCATACTGTTGAGAAAGTATGACGAAAGTGGTGGATTGTATGTTTTTGGGACATCAGACACGTGCGTTTGGTTTGGGAACGCGAAACACGAACGCGAACTACCCATGTCTAAACTTTTCAATATATCTCCAAAACTAACAGACTTTTTGAAATTCTGTAAAAAGGTCTAAGCTCCTGAATAGTTTTACTATGTTCTGTGAAAAGATCATAACCATCAGTGAAATACTCGTTCATCTATTTAAGATTGAAGACAAAAATTTGCGAAGAAAAATAAACCTTGAGCACAAAAAATGCTTTTTTAAACACTCTACTAATTAAAGTACCGTGAGAGGTCCTAAAGCCGACAGCCCAGCCTAAATCCGATGGGGTCTTTCAAAGATACAAACTAAAATAAAAACAAGCCTTTAACACTGTGACGCAACGAAGATACCAAAGTGTCAACTAAACTGAGAGATTTGATACATTGAACCAATTGAACCAAATAGAAATAACAATAATTGCTTCTTATACAAAACATAATTTTTTATTGCAATATGTACAACAGCAGTAACACTCATCATAAAAAGTAATTACTTTTATAACAATTCACACTTTTTAAATTACATTAATTGGCATCTTGACATTATAGCCATCTTGTTAGATGTTTTGTTTCGAGAGCTCTTGCAATAGTTTATCGTTCAACTTGGAGAGGGAATGTTTGTAAACATAGAATTTTTTTCATAACAGTTATTTGGGGGGTCGGAATTAGGCAGGGCTGTCGGATTTAGGACCACTCACGGTAAATGAGATAAGATAAGATAAAACCTTAAAATCAACCAGAATTTACAACCTTTCGTCCAAAGCAAAAGACGTGCTTTTCTCGCCGCCATCTTGTTTTAGAATGAGAATTCTAGAGAATTCCATTCGGTTCCAACTCCTGCGGCCTTTTTTTCATCCAATCAGATCGCGCGATTTCACTTTCGCTTTCTCTAGTCCAATAAGACTGCGCGGGATTTGAGTCATGTGACATCTCTATTAAAAAACCCGCGCGAATTGAAATAGAAATACAGGTGGTCACACTACTGGCTACAGAAACTAAAAGCAAGCAATTTAGGCCAATATTTTTGGTTTTTCTGAAGGACAAAAGGTATAGGAAGCTTTACTGAAAGAGGGATAAGGCTGGGACAATCTATTTAAAAGATATGGACAAAAAAAGGCACTTTTTTGGGTGATAATTAAGATTTTACTTAGAAACTTTAATTCTCTTACCCCCGTCTCGCCCCCCCCCTGATATGAGCAAGGGAACCATGTTGGCCACCCCTACTGAAGATTTCAGATCAAAATAAGCAAGGAATTAATTCCTGTAACTTGAAGAAAATTGGAAAAAGCTGGTTTTTGACTGATCCTAAAGTGCTATTTTTTGGTAAAAGCTATGCAATTTATGTTTAGATTTCTAGAAAGCTTACCCATTCATTGTCAATACATTTTTTATTTGAAAGTAATCTCTTCCATGGAATAAAAAGATATAGTCAAATCTTGTAGGGTCATTTTTAAAAAAAATTTTGCCAAATTCGATTTTCGCATTTCGCCATTTTACCCTACGCAAACGCACGTGTAGAGGGCGTCAAACACTCTTCTTTGATTTACGATAGAAAATTGGCTTTCTTTAGAGTATAGAGCAATCATACGCAGTCTAAAAGCGATTAAACAGCAATCGAATACAGTCTAACGACAATCAAATGCAGTCGAACAACAATCGAACCAATCGAATGCAGTCGAACACAGACAGTGAAGTCAAGTTTGAAGATATTCTTTATTAGAAAAATGGCTAAAAGCAGTCAAAACGCAATTTACTTACCTCCTGAGTTTGTCTTTGCTATGCTAAAATATAACAAACCTTTGTCATGCTGTCTAATTACAAAAACTTCCAATCACTACTTCTCTGCCATCTTGTTTCACTTTAAATGCTGTGTTTTAAAATTCCTTAGTTACATTATATGTACGGAAAAGGTTTTCTCCAAGTTTTTTCAATCCCGGGATTAAACTACGAGGGCGGTTTCGCCCGCTTATTTTTCTTTCGGCGTTGAGCCCTGGGGATACTTAACAATAAAAGAGATTCTAAGATTAATGTTGAAATGCGTATTTTTTCTATGAATTTAGGCGATACTCAACAAAAAATAAGGTGGTTTTAAACAAATCTTTGACAAATTGGTGTTTCTTTCTTTTCTAATAGATGCAAATCACGTTGAAAAAAGAATATATTTCTGCCTTTACTTTCACTTTCGCTTTCGTGTTACGCGATTTTGATTGGATGAATACCCCTCGCTAACAAATTCTGATTGGCAGTAAGTCTTTAGCTTCGGGATTCTGATTGGATCATTTCCCGCGCCATGGTTGAATTTTGATTGGTTGAAAGTTTCTGAGCGTGAATTCTGATTGGATGAATACCTGAAAAGTAAACAATAGTATGTAAGTATTTTGCCTATCAAAACCTAAAGATTTCTAGGGGGTTTTATTTACTTTGCATGACGGTAATTAAGCCTACAAAACACCAAGAAAAAAACCCAACATAGAACAGGTGTATTTTGTAATGCAGAATATGATAGTGTGAATCTTTTTGAAATTCAATGTTAGGATTTTTTCTCAATGCCCCGTAACTATGCCCGGGGTACCCGTTGCTAAGATTTTATGTTAAAAACGAAAGCTATTACGGCAAAAATTAATCAAAAATAGCAATTTTCATAATACCTCAAATATTGATACTTGACTGTACTGACAATCAAACCAATCAAATATTAATATTACCCAGAATTTTGATGTTCAATTGCATTCGATTTAGTTCGACTGGTTCGATCGTCGATTCAGTTGACGATATATCAGGATTAGAAACCAGGCTAGTCTTACCCCTTTTTTTATCTTTCCCTTAACAACAATACAATGCTGACACATTGACACAACACATTGACAAGTAATCCTAGCCTGAATATCCATGCTCAAAATTTTAGAAAAAACAAAATTTACTTCAACATATACGAAGTTCTAAACTTATAGAGCTTGGTCTCCCTAGAATGAAAGTGCAAACCCATGTTTCCAAAACTTTCCTGGTCAACCCAGGGCAGGCCAAACAAAAGGTAATAAAAAGGAGTCTTATAAGATCGAAAACACTTTTACTTTCAGACGATACAAGAACACAATCGAACATTAAAACACTCGAACACAATTTTTATCAATCAAATCTGAAAATTGCCGTAATATTCGATTGAAATTTGATCACGTTTGATGATCGAATTTCAATCAGCTGTTTGCATTCGTTTGCATTGGGTTTTCATTTTCGATTAAGCTAATCTTGGGCCTGAATGTCGACGCAACCAACTTCAGATTAAATTCCTCCACTAGAATTTCCTCAAATCAATGAAATGAGCTTCAACGTAATTATGATGACCTAAAACTCTCTGATCAAGAAATTAAGGAACTAAAATCTATACCCAAAATCTTCTACATGAGCAAATACACAAACCCATGCCATAGCAAAGAGATTTTGGTCAAATTTGACAAAATTGTTATTTTATAAGATATTTTACGCTACTATCATTGTCAGAATATATTGGCATAGGTATTTTAGCATTTTGCAGAGTTTGGGCGAGAGTAACATGTTCAGGCTTGCTTTTTTATCTAATAAAATATTTCGATTTGGGAGGGTTATACTGGCTTTTGGGCTTTATTTTCAGCCTAGTGGGTCCTCAGATCCTAAGTTCTTCAATCTTTAAGTCTCATGTTAAAACTCAACCCCTACTTGCAGTTTTTAAAATCTTGAAGTAAATTTTTTTGTCACGCAGATGATTGTAGGACAACCCTGTATTATTAGAATTTTGATTTTATTAGGGCATTCTACTCAAACATAATTCTATTTGAATTGAGACATTCCTATATCATTTCAGGCGTGCAACAACATGCACACCCCTCCACACACACCTAAAATCTCAGAGGAGTGCAATCAAGCACACACCATAAATTTAGACTTTACTATTAAAAGTGGTAGATAGCACGCCTTATTACATATCTAAATTAGCAAAACTCAGATTTTAGGAGTGTGATTGATCACACGTCTGGCTTTTTTAAATGGCAAAGCCTGCTATATAGATCGACACAAAAAAGATGATATACTATAAAAGATGTCAACTTGAAAAGGTGTCATTCACAATTACCATAGCAACAAAAAAAATCCAAAATAGAAATATTTCTTTTGCTGCTGGAGCATGGAATTGTTCTCACGCCTGATTGGCCAAAATGCTCTCTGATGCAGCCATTTTTATAATTTTTTGTGCTCTGCTACCAAAAAAGTATAGTTCAATAATATGGTGAAACCCAGCTACAGTTGCAGTCTGTTAATGTTACTTTTATCTAATTGCATAAATAATTCAATAACTATATCTATAAAATGAAACTTTTTTAAAACACATTGCTTGTTCATATAAAGGGGATGATTTCTTTTATGTTTTAATTTTAGATGGCAGCATTGACGTCACCAACTCCTCAATAAATCAAAACAGAACAAGTGGAGATGGTGCACCTCCACCTTATACAGACTCTCCTCCCCCATATGAGGGGGTACCTGGGGTGCCTGCAATTGCTGCAGCTCCCGCACCACCTGGTGTTATGGGAGAACCAACGGTTGTTTGCAGAGTTTGTCAGCAGTTGATTTTCATACGGGGACGTGAAGGACAAAGAGTTGTAAAATGTTCAAACTGTCACGAAGCAACTGTAAGTTTGTTAAGTATTGTATTGACTTAAGTGTTTTGATATTTAGAGGGTTCTCATGAAATGATATAATAGTTCTTTATACATGAAATGAATTTTATCTTCGTTTAGCCAATCAAAGCACCACCTGCTGCTAAAAAATACATCAGATGTCCTTGTAATGCATTGCTAACATGTCGTGCTACATCTACCAGAATTTCATGCCCAAGACCTAATTGGTTTGTATTTAACATATATTGTCTTCTATCATTCTAATGCTCAGTCGGATATTTGCAAATTTCTCGAAATAAATTAGATCTTATATTAGGGATAGAATTGACGTTATAAGCTCTAGGTCCATTATTTCAAAAAATTTCATTCCAACAAGGGAAATCTATTGGTGCATTGTAATTGGTGCATTGTAGGCCTAAACTGGGTTATATTTTTATTCAAAACATTGGCTCCTTTTTTTTAAGATATGTTTTAAACTGATTGCCAATAATTGTTTTGTTACTTTTAGTAAACGGGTGATAAACGTTGGTGGTACACCACCGGCTGCAACTGGCCCCATGGTGCCAAATGTACAAGCTGGCAATAATTCGAGAATAAGAGTTACTTGTGGGCACTGTAATGAAACTTTTGTGGTAAGCTGTGATGGTTTAGTTTTCTTCATATCATGAGAGAGGTGTCTTTCAAGATAAAGCATAATTCCTAAACTTCTTATATTTAGTGGTGTTAGAAGACTAGCAAAGTGATCTAACTTTTTTACCTACGCACATTCGACCCAGTTCTAGTATCTATCAGATTTAGAAAAAAAGCATTCTATTTTTGTTTGTAAGTGTTTGCTCCCATAGATTCTATAGACGCAACACAATCTTAACTTTTGGGTTTGTTTTTTTCTATAGTTCCGCACAACTGCTCATTTGGCAAGATGTCCATACTGCCGACGAGTGTAAGTCCGGTCATTATATTTTGATATGAATTTTAGAATTACTAATAAAAAATTATATGTATTGTTTGTCCGATTGGTTCAATCAGTGTTTTAATCTCATATAATAAGTTATGTCAATTTTTTTAGCAAAATGGATTTTAACTTCCTATTACTTCTTTTTTGTATAGATCTTCAGTGGGACCAAAATTTGCCAAGAACAGGGCCATTATTTTTGCTGCCATTGGTGTTCTTTTCTTGACTGCTGGTGTTGGAGTTACTGTAAGAATTGTACCTTTATTGATCTTCTTTGAGAGATTATTCTCTACTGACAGCTATATCTAAAGTTGTGAAGATTTGGATTTAAAGTTTTGCTATTTGTCAATTTTTCCTAATATTTTTCTTTATATTCTCTTATTTGAGAGATTATTCTCTACTGGCGGTTTTACTAAAGTTGTGAAGATTTGGGTTTATTTAGTTTTGCAATTTGTCAATTTTTCCTAATATTTTTCTTTATGTTCTCATTATCTGAAACTTTATCAATAACCTTTTATTATTTAAATTTTTCAGGTTGCCACTTTGGAAATTGCTCAAAAGAATGGAGGTAATTTGCTGATATTTTCTTTGTTGTTCTTTGACTTAGCCTTAAAGTTTTCTTCAAAAACAACGTTCCAAAGTTCTACCTGTTTCTGACATTTTACCTGTCAGAACGTTGGAATACAACCATTCTATTTTCATTTTGTTTTTCTTTTTAGGGGTTTATGTTGTTTGGATTGGTAAGCTTTTACATTATTCTGCTGATATCTTTGATTATAATAATAGTTAGGCCTTGTTGTTGTTTCTGGCCTAAGCTTTACCCAAAAATTTATCGTATTTGTAAAAAGTGCTATCCTAATGGTAGCACTATTCGATATGGGTCAATTTATGATTCAATGAATTTCTCTGTATATCGTTATTACCATAATTTGAGTTGTCATCACATCGAGAAAAGTGATACCATTGGAGTTGTAATGCTTATTTTACTTCTGTGACTGTTTGTTATAAATGAAGAACAAGGTTGTGTTGTTTTTAGCTCAACATTTTCTACATCATTTTCTTCTTAATTTTCAAGGTGCATTTATTGTTGGATTATTAAACTTGATTCGAAGCTGTTATTATTGCCAAATGACCGTCAGTCAAATCGAAGGTCAATCTTAATGAAGAACATTATGCAAATTGAAAGCAACACCTACAAAGATCAATGAATGAAGAAAGTAATATGGTAAACAGTGCATTGTTTCAGAAGAAGAAGATGAAGATGAAGATAATGATATGGAAGATTTTCACACAGTGGTGCATTTTTAAGAAAAATCAAAATAAGTGAATATTTTTTGCCTAAGCAAGTAAAGGATTCTAATGGCATGAGTATCATACAGCAATTTGAGCAATGGGTTGAATTATTTTATGTCTTGTTTACGGTTCTGTTTCAAATACCCCTTAAAAAACCTTTGTCATTGGTGGGGAATTTTAGCTCTATGATTATGTAGCAACTTTTCCCCAAAAATTTACTATTATGATATCTTCCCAATCGAAATAAACCTTATACTCTTTGCTAGTGTTGTTTTTTTCTCTAATATGAAGCAGCTCTTAACATTTTCTTTTCTTCTGTTCTTAAAAATTGGGGTATAAGATCCCAAAAAAGACTTGTATATAAAAATTATAATTAATCTATATTAACAGATAATCAATTTTATGAATTGTCTATTAAAAAATACTTTCAATTTATTAATTTTTATTTTTTTTAGAATTTTGATTACTCTTAAGTTTTTTTCTGTTGCTGCCTCTTTATCTAAAGACTCTCCGAAACATGACACATTGGAAAATGTTGAAATATGTTTTGTCAACAAAAGGACACTTGTTGATTTATATACATTTTCTCATAAACGAATTTCTTGAAAAGTAGGTGAAGCTTAATATAAATACATGCATATACATTCGAAAACACAATAGCCATGCCTCTTAATCGAGTTGTTGTTAGTATTTTTTTGAAAAGAATATGTCAGTATTATTTTTTGTTAATGTTTTTATTCTTTAGATGCGATATATCCTTTACAATACCAAAGGTTTGTTTAGTGTAGAATATGTACCTAAGTAGCCTAGAACTCTTCATATTAAAACAGTTTGCTGTGCTGTGATAACTAAAAAAGTTCCTCCTATTTTATGGCCCTCTTTTCTCTGATGTACCAAATGTTCGAGCAAGAACTTGGTTCGACTGACTCAAAGACGCCCAATGAATTTTTCAATTTCTAACTGTAAAGTTTCGAGAAAAAGGAATTCATTTAATAGCAAAATGCATTTCTATGTGTACGTATTTTCCTAAGGATATGTCTACATTAGTGTTTTGCACGATAAAGCTTTGTTTACATTGGACCTGATCAGGGTTGATCTGAACGAATCCACACAGTCTAAATTATTATTGCTTGGAAATTATCAGCATGTAGTTATACCCTTATACACTTAATGTAGCACTCGCACAGAATTGAGTGTAAATAATGCTTTATTGACAATAGAAAATTTTCCACACGGTATGACTTTTTTATATTAAAGAAAAAAATCAATGTCTTTTATTAAAGATTATATCATTAGCCTTTTCCAGGCATTTCTCCTTTCATTATTTCAAATCAAGACATCACCTCTTAACATACCTTCTCTTTTTTACTAAAACTTTAAAGTGAAGTTCTACTTAAATAAATATCTGTTGATTTTAAGTGAGTTTTGCAATAATTATATACAATGCATTGAAATGTTTTTTGAACTTTTGACATTCTTCAACTGTTTTAAAAGTTTTAATTCTTAAGTTATTCCTGAGGTAATGAGCAAAATACAAATTAATGAGTCAAAAATGAATAAATTTATATCCAACTCTTGGGGATTTTCGAGAATCCACTTAGAATTAACATTCCAACAACAACATTGACTTGATCCACTAATATCGAACCATCATTCAATTCCATCAACCTCTGCCTTATCAAGAATCAAAGCTCTTTTGCCCAATATTTACCAAAGGCTAACATGTGAGTTTCTTTTACTTTTTTCGTTATCAACATTTAAGCTTTTCCTGAGTTTTTATCTTCGAATTATTTAAGATTGTTGTGCTTTTTATTCAATGTTTAAAAAGAGAGGTAAAATTTTATGTGAAAAAAGGTTCAAATTTCTCTAGTCACTCACATCGTTGAATAATACCCTTTCATCTATATTATAACTTGTAAGAGTATCATAATAGGTATCATAATCACTGTCAACAATTACGCTACTTTTCACTTTTTAGGTCCAGGTTTGAGGTTTCACTTTCACTCAAGGCATTTCAGAATACTCATCACCTCGTCAATTTTCGGTAAGCACCATATCTGCAATCTTGTTTTTAACATACTTTCTCTCCTAAATTATCTACTTACATGACGTCTTTATAAGGACATTAGAGGTTTTTAAATTACGTTTGAAATCCGCTATTAACTTAACCTTTCCCGGCTAAAGTGACATTACACGATAACTTGACATCAACTAGTATAGTATGACCTAAACCCTCGTCATTTCTCTCCTGGACATAGCTTTATAAGGAAATAGTATCAGATTACGTGTTTTAAAAATTCCGTCAACTAGTATAGTATGACCTAAACCCTCGTCATTTCTCTCCTGGACATAGCTTTATAAGGAAATAGTATCAGATTACGTGTTTTAAAAATTCCGTCATTTTTATAAGGCCAGTATCATAATTACCGTTTTATCTATGTTTGGATTAACTTCATAAAATAAACAAACGACATTCTGATACGATGGGATGGGATGAGTTGTATTTTTTACTTCTCAAAATTTTCTTTGTTTATAGGTAGGCGTGTGTGTTGTTATTATGATTCACTGGAGTTTTCTTGGTTCATAGTGTTGTGTTAGCAATGTTGTTTATGATAAGTTTGGTTGAACCGGTGCTGGTAGAATTATATGTCGCTCGCTATGATATGTACGAGACAGTTATGTCATCTTTTTTGACTATGTTTGAGAAATGCCTGATAAAAAGACTTCAAACGACCTTGAATTCAGTACTGCTTGAAAGCGGAGGGAAATCTCACAGTTATGCTGATTATTACTTTGAGAGGGAGGAGAACCTAGAGGGTAAGGGGTTGATCTCTTGGAAAGAGAAGCCATCTCCTTCCCAACTACGGTCTACTTTCTGAAAAATATCAGAAAAAGTCGAATTAAATTTTGATTTTGAAGCAAAGTTTTATGATATTATTTTTACTGTCAAGCCTTGTTTATTTCACCGAAAGATTTCTGATATAAGTAAAAAAGAAATATTAAAGATTCCACCTCAGAGATATAGCATTTATGAATATGTTAGTAAAAATGTATATTAAATGTTTTAGTTGAAAAGATACGTCAGAGTATAACGACTCGAGTTAGTCTGATAAACGATCTCTTAAAAAATCGTGCCTATTCAGCGTGTTAGCGTCTTTTTGAGAGATACGATCTTGTGGTGGTGACATGATGTCATAGATTTGTCAAAATGTCAATCGTGATAAATTTTCTCGTAAAAGAAAGTTGAACTGAATTGATGTTCGTCGAGATACAAATTCAGTTTACTACGTTTTATTCTAGTGTTTGCTGAGTGAAGGATATTAATGAGATATTATGATTGTGTGTTAATTAGTCGATAATGGTTGGTCGTTATTAAACAAATTATGACTATTTGGTTTTCTGAGAATGTGATGGAACACAATTAAAACTATAATACAAAAATTACGTATTGCATGAGTTCTGTTTTCACTTACGAAAACTGGCGATGTAGACAGTTATTCTTTTTTTTTCAATCGGGAGATGGAACGGCTCAATACCTTTCACAAATTCAATATTGTCCAACCATTGAGTACGGATCCGGGGGGATATTAGGTTTGCGAGAGGACAGGTATCTCTGAAATTTGAAAATCGACCTTTTGAGAGACTGAATTTCGAAAACTTTGTTCGTTTTTTGACGTTTTTACCACCCTTAGAGAGAGTATATACTCTAAATTTCAGCCAACATTTTAAAATTTTAGCCCAAATTTCTTTTGAGGGACTTTTTAAGTGTGTGAAAAGGGGGCCCTATGGTTCGCATGTACTCTTAGGTGCCAAATAAACGGGCCCCCCGCTTGTTAATATTTCGAAAATTTTCCAACCCCCCGGACCTTATTAGGACCCTCCCGTTTATTAATTTTTAAGAATATTTTCAGTTTGTAAAAAATAGTCCTCTTATTTTGCTCCAAAAAGCCTAATTTTAGCCAATATTTACCTTATTTTTGGGTTTTCAGAAGTACAATTTCCAACCCCCCGGCAATTAGGTCCCCCCGTTTATTAAAATTTCGAAAATTAACCAACCCCACCGTTTATTCGAACCCCTCCCCGTTTATTTGGCACCTAAGAGTACCCGGCACCCATCTTGCCTAAGTACCCCCTCCCCCAGATACTGATAAAGTATCCACTTTTTATGTTTTACGTTTCAGGGATAGATAGAATATTCAACCAAAGATGTGTAGCTGTGGAGTTACGTTGAAAAGATGGTTCTGCATTTTCATGTTGATCAGTATCGCTCTGATAATTTCCGGTCTGTTTTTTATCATTTATGGTGCTTTGAATTATGAAGATGAAACTGAAGACCTTCGATACCAAAAAGCTGTAAGAAAGATTATATTTGGGAAAATATCATTTTTACATGATAATGGGTGGGGCTGTCAGAGAAAAGCCTTAATCTATATGTCTACTTTTGTCCACTATTTCTTTAAATTTGAACCACAAGTGATTTTGTGCATCAGAGATACTGGCTAAAGCGATCTGGCCAGCCAGGGTGCAGTACCCAGTGCTAATGAGTCCCAATAAGGACAAAATACACACTCCTGCTCTGCCACCCAATTCTTCTGATAGAATATAGTAAGATAGAAATTCTTATCCCTTCATATATGTAAAGAGCATTAGAATCTAGATATTTTACACTTATTATGTTTCCAATTCCACGAAACAATGATATTGTTTAAGCATTGTGTTGACCGTTTAAGTCTTTAGAAAAGCAGGCAATACCCAGGTAGATTCCAGTAGCGGCCTGGCTTAATTTTCTTGGTGGTGCAAACTATGAAATTGGCGCCCCTGGTACTTTTGTCCTTACTTGCGCCCTCCATCATTTAGTGGAAATATTAAACTGTAAGAGCAGTTGAAAGTTGAAAGTAGTTGAAAGTAACGCCCAGAATCTTTAAGAATTTTTATTTATACGAAGGTGGTGGTAATGATAACTTGATATCTATTTCCTTGTTGTAATTTCAAATGTCATAGTTTTCTAAAGAAGGAAAAATCTTTCTATTTTCAACTTGTAAAATGTCTAAAAATGCCTCAATTTATCTTATACCGATTTAGCCCCAAAAATAAAGCTCTTGAAATAAAAAACATGAGTTGTTGATACTTGAAATGGAAATTTTATACCTAGCAAGTCGATTTGGTCAATATTTTTGTTTTCTAAAACTTTATCAGAAAAATTACCTGATAATGTTAAAACTTTTGCGCCGCTGGTCTTACTTTACTCTCCATTAAAGAAATATGGCTAAAATAGGCCCCAAAAATTTGAAGGTTGGTAGGAATAGGGGTTCTTTTCAATTTTGGCGACACAGACAAAAAATTTTGATGTAAGAAACGTCAAACAGCTTAAAAGATCTTCTAAAAAGGAGAAAGTTAGTCAGCATAAGACCACAAAAACCACAGCGAGCATTATCAAGTTTCAATCTCTCATTTTGAAGGTGAGCATCCTAGTGGATTCACAACACTTCTTTTGCTTTGACTTTTCACGATTCAATGTTGAGAGTAGTTTTTAAAAAAGTCAAGAGAAAGGATGCAAGAGTGTAAAATAAAACGAAGCGCCGCAGTTAATTTTTTTTCCGTACATGGACGGGAGTATCATCGACGGTCGGGAGTATCTCATCTTTGTTGTTTGTTTTTGTTGTTTGGAATTGCTTAGGTCAGGGTTGCTAGTAACGGCTTGTCACTGTACCAGGTGCATACTCGGCGCCTTGGGCCTAGTAACGGCTCGAATTTCAGTCAGGTTAAAAAAGGGGCAATTTTACCCATATTATAATAACATCACCCCCGTCTTTTTTGTCATTCACTAAGTATATCCGAATTTTGTGTCCTGCTATGCGAGTGTGGTTCAACGGATAGCACGCTGGGTTTCTGATCAGAAACTCTTTCATTTGGTGGGTTCGAACCCCGGTCGGGTCGATATTTCAAGGTTTAAGATAAGTTTAAGATACCCCCGCCCGTCGATGATACTCCCGACCGTCAAGATGACATACTCCCGACCGTCGATGATACTCATGTGCATGTACGGAAAGAAAATTTGCAGCGCCGCAGGCGAAAAAATTAACATTGCACTTATAGAAGGCGTTATAAGCTTGTCGAAGGGCGCCAAGTCGCCCAATTAAACATCAACAAAATTTTGGCGCCCCCTTGAAAAGCTCTTTTAGCGCCCCTCTTAAATCTTTCTGGGTGGTGCACTGCACACCCTGCACCCCCTGCCAGGCCGCCACTGGCTAGATTCTATTCACAATAACCCAAAACGATAATAAAGACTGTTGATGTAAAGACTGAGATGTAAAGACTTTTTCACTTGTCTTTCATTTATTCCTGAATCAATTTTTTAATCATAATTTTGCGTCAGCTTACGGATATTTCATTCAATGAAAGTACCTTATCGGGGAAAATTTTCGTCGGTGAAAATTTTCGTCGGGGAAAAAATTCGTCACTTGCTGGTAGTTGGTAAACGCATTAAGGCCGGGGAAAATTTTCGTAACTTGTCCAAAATTTCGTCACTTTTCCCCGACGAAGTTTTCCCCCGATAAGGTACCTTTTAAATCGTTACCACATCAACTCTAATCATTAATTTTCTTTCTCTCTCATAGGATCGTGTTGGTGCAGTGATAGATGCCGGAGGTTCAGCTACAAGGCTTTCACTTTATAATATGAACGAAAAGACTAAGAAATTCAGACTGCTTGGTGGAAAAGTATTCGAGTGTGAAGGTATTTTTGAATCTTTTTCGGGTCCTTTCTAGCGGTATAACTTTGTAGATTTACGAATTTTTATTTTATATTCGTAAATAGTGGCTATAAATTCGGTCAATGGATTTCATTTCTAAATTACGTTCTTTATGTTGTGAAATTTTGAAAGTAAGAGGTGCTTCCTATTCTTAGAATTCCTTCAATTTGAGTAGCCTTCCTTCCTTCCTTTCCTAGCCTACTTTCCTAGACTGCACACTTTCAAAGTGTAAAGAAGACAGAGTTGTAACATGTGTTTGCATTCCAGCATAATTTAGAAATTGCAGACTAGAAAAAATTCTTTGAAGGTTATGAAAGAATGCCCAAGTGACGGTATACATTAAAAAATCAACATTTTTTAGGGAAAGGTATCGATCATTACAACGAAGACACTTATGAAGAATTGCGCAATCAACTAACTAACTGCTTATCACAACCGTTTCAAAATCGTTTGATAGAAGATCGTGATGTTATTCCACTCTATTTTGGTGCAACAGGTGGCATGAGACTATTACGGTATGTGAGTTTTCTATGATTGATCGAAATTTACAATATATTGCTGAAGTTAAATTTACAATACACTGCATTGCCTGAAGATAGCACCAGCATGAAACACAGTGTAGCAATTATGAGTTATTTCTTCATTTCTCGATAGTTCGCTCGAAATTTCTTCGAATTTCCTTGAGCACTTTGCGATTCTATTTATATTTCACAATAAAACGGTCGGCCGGTCGGTCGGAAAAATTCTTTGAAGGCTCTATTCACATCTGGGTATTTTTTAATTGAAACGGAAGAGGCGCAAGATGATTCACGATTCTTCAGCGTAAGATCAAGATTCTTAAATAAAAGCTCCTTGGTAAGATAGAATGAGACATAAATTTATTTGATTGCATCAGATGTCAAGGTAGGGTCAGTCGGGGGAGTGCTAGCCAACATTTTTTCAAAGTCCAACCCGATATACCGGGTGCGCCACAAAAAAGTTTCTCTCTTTGAAACTGATCTTCTCGAAATCGAAAAATTTTAAAAGAATGATTCCTATTCCATTGGAAAGAAAAAAAGATAAACTTAAATTTTGATGGGTCATTTGATAAATTTGGTTTATTAGATCAAAAGTTATGCTCAATTGAATAAAAAAGTTACTTTCAGAAAGTGCCCGAAAACGTTAAAAATCGACCTATCAAAATTTTTATTATAAAACTAGCAATCGCAATAGGCTTTACATGATTAAGAGCATTTTTACTTAACAAAACACATAAATTTTGAAACTGAAGGGTCGAAATGATTTAAAATCTTCATCAAAATCAATTTAATTTAGCTTTACCGAAATTTTCCTCAGATTTTTGGTTCTAGACTGGATAAAGTCTATGTAAGGCTGGATCTACCTCGAACCCCATATTTGATGTATTTTTATGAATTTTATAAGATTATTTGGCCTTTTTCGACGAATTTTCTTCCTTTCATTGAAATTCAACCTTCCTTTAAATAACAAAAGGTCATATTTAGACAGCTAATTTTCATTTTTAATGGCTGAAATGAAAATACTGATATATCATGTAATTATGCTTCTGTTTAATTTGATAGGTCAATTTTTAACGTTTTTGAGCATTTTCCGAAAGTAACTTTTTTATTCAATTGAGCAAAACTTTTGATCTAATGAATCGAATTCAATAAATGAACCATCAAAATTTAAGTTTATCTTTCTTCTTTCTAATGAAATAGGAATGGTTCTTTTAAAACTTTTAGATTTCGAGAAAATTACTCTCGGGTACCTAATAGCCGGGGGGGGGGGCCCGCTAATTAATTTTTCGAAAATTTTCCACCCAGGACTTTCTTATTCCAACCCCCCCGCTTATTGATTTTTGGGAAAACTTTTTTTGAAAGTTCCCTCTTTTGCCCTAATTCTGCTGTATCAGCCTCTTTTTCGAAAATTTTCCACCCAGGACATTTTTATTCCAACCCCCCCCCTGCTTATTAAATTTTGAAATTTTTTCCAACCCCCCTGCTTATTCCAAACCCCCCGGCTATTAGGTACCCGAGAGTAGTTTAAAAGAGAGAAACTTCTTTTTGGCGCACCCGGTAGAATAACCATTATCTTCTTTCTTAAAGGCTTCAGAATAAAACACTTTACAATCAAACGATGGGAGTGATCAAAGATGTTTTGGAAAAAAGTTCATTCAAAATCGCCAACATCAAAGTTCTTGAGGGAAGTGAAGAAGCTGTCAAGAGTTGGGATGCTGTCAATTTTATGAAGGTAGGAATTCTATTAAAGAAAACTGATAAAAAAATAAAAACTTTAATAAACGTTAATAATAATACCCATTACTCTAGGTCGAAGAAACTAGTTTGGGTGATTTTGGAGGGCTTGTTTTCCAATTTTTCAGTGGGAATGAGATTGTAGGAGAGTCTGGGGCTCCATTGAGGCTGTTTTCTCACACTCCTTTAGTTCTAAAATCAGAAATCCAATGGTTCTCTCAGGTCCATCAGGTCTTTAAGTCAGGGATTCCAGTAGCATCTAAGCGATTAAGTCTGCGACCGCAGTCGGAGGCGACCCTAAGGCTCCTCTTTCGATAGCTATCTACCCGAAGGTAGGGGAGGGCGGCACTCTTTCTCCCTGGATTTCTCCACTTAACCTTGATCCCTCTCTTAATTGCTGAACATCAAGCAGAGAGGCATCAAGTACCATTTTGAGAATCTTTTGTATGACCCGGCTGGGGGTTGAACCCACAACCTTGCGAACCGTAGCCGGATGCTCTATCCCTGCACCAAGGTTCGCTTATCTAATATATAGCATCTAAACTCTACCTATGTAGGCAGCTGCAAACCGTAAAGGAATCGTCGAACTCGGCAGTACATCACTTCAATTTATTTTTGAACCGGATCAAAGCCAAGTGACACCTTCAACGGAAAATGTCATCGAAATCAAAACAACAGAAGGGACAAAGTTGTTGTATAGAACATCCTATTTATGTTTTGGTGTCACCGAGGCTGAAAGAAGAGTAAATGCATTTTTATTGGTAAGTTTACACAATAGAGACTCTTCAATTCGAACCTCTATAACTTGATTATCTCTTGTAAACTCGGACAAATTTCTTGTCCCTTCTGTTTACTCCATAAGTCGAAATTTCCATATCTCGAACAAGTTTGTGCTCCCTGTGCGTGTTCGAGTTATGGAGACTCCACTGTATCGATAGAATTGCTTCCAAAAGAATAATTCGCGAAACTAAAAATTGGGGTAATTTGTGCATTTGAAAGTAACAGTAGAGTTTCTCTAATTCAAACAAGTTTTATGTCCCCTTCAGGTTATAACTCCTTATAAACCAATCTTCCTAACTTGAAATTTCCTTAACTCGAACAAGTTTGTGTCCCCCGTGCGTGTTCGAGTTATGGAGACTCCACTGTATCATTTTCACTGTCAGTAGATGACAACCTTGAAAGGTCCTGTCCTTTTTAAAGTGTATTATTCTCTCGCTGACGAAATTTTACCTTCAAATCTTAAATCTTCTCATACATATGCTCTATTTTGACCCCTGTACAGTTATGGCTTTAAATTGTGGTACGAAATTATATGAGTAATTTTGGATTTAACACATGTTAAATCGCGGTTTAACTTTTATTTGATAAGCGCTACATCATGGCTGGGTGGCCGCCCTCCGCCAACTGAGTCTACTTTGCCCATAGCCGCGTGATGTCATGCTCATAGTGGCCATCGCAACTACTTTTTCAAGTCGACGCTGTAACTGAAAGCTGAGAGGATGAAATATTTTTTGCCTCCCTCTCTCCCTGAAGTTATGGTTGTAGACGATCCTCACTTAATTATGCTAATATTGTATTTATCGGGACAAATTTTCCCCAAAACTTATTATTCGAGGATTAGCCATAATTTTACGCCAAACCTATATCTACCGACTCACCTTTATTTCTCAGCCGCCTGACTACTTGATGTTTGCTAACCCTAATCTAAGTCATAGGCAAATGGGAAGTTAAATTGGAAATTATCCAACTCCCAATCAATATCATCTTTATCAGCTTTTTACTTTGAACCAGGGGAACAGAGAGGTCGATTTTTATCAAGTTTTTACTTATGAGGTAATAGAACCCTTATGTAATGACAAATAAATTTCATCAATTCTTTTAACTAGAATTCAACTTCACTCAATGAAAGTCAACCAATAGACAATCCATGTTATTTCTCTGGTTATAACAAAAACATTACGGTGGATAAGATTTATGGATCTGCTTGTGTGTCTGGTGATTATGCTCGTAATGAATTAGGTATGTGATCAATAAATGGATAGGCCTTTTCATAAATAACTTTGCAAATACTTTCTGCCTCGTTTTGAATTGATCACTATTGTGATTAAATCAAAAGGAATTCAATTCTCGCGAATAAAAATAACCTCGGTCAATTGTCTGAAAACGAGATAGTCGATGTTAGTGACGTAATTTATGAAAAGTTCTATTATCTGCTCATTTTATAAGGCCAGGGAGTGCCAAATGAAGTATTAGATGGCCTTTTCACAATCACAGTTTTGACCACGGTATCAAGACGTATTTCATAGCACTTCTTTTGTTCACATTTGCTCCAGGTTTAATTCATATCAAGGTTTACAATGGTCAAGGAACTGTTTTTAAAAAAGTCAGGATAAAAACCTGAAAAATCATTTCGAAGAATTCTTTTCCACATTAAATTTAAATTGTACAAATTCAGCCTAACTTCAGGAAGATCCAGGGACAATTTTTATGGGGAAGTGAACATTCCATAAACTGAAACCGAGTTGAGATTTTAAATGTTACAGAAATTGCTTTTAAATAATCGTCTTGATTAATATTTAACAATTCTTGTTTCTCATATTTCATACACACAATAAGCATACACTATAGACAATTGCAGGCTTTGGCCTTCGCGTAACGCTCTAAGCGAAGGTAAGGGACATAGTTTTTTATACCTACAATGCTCTTCTCGTCACCAGGCTCTTCTTTTAACGCACCACCTGTCAACGCAACCACGTTCTTGTTCCGTGGCACCAGTGATGAGAACGCATGCGCAAGCTTATTTGAAAAAGTTTATCGTGTGAATCCAACTGGTCCTGGATTTAATGATGTTTCTCAACCACCAGTCAATGGTAATTTCTATGTAAGTTCTGCTTTGAATTTCTTGTTTCTTTGATTATAATTTATACAGTGTTGCAACTAACTATACAGTGTTCCGTATGTAATTAGGATTTTTCACTTAGATTTTTGTTCCAATTGTAAGCATTAAAAGAAAGAAATTTCATCAACGTTCAACTTTCCGTCCGGATTTACACAATCGGTTGCAACACTGTTTAAACCATTGTTCATTTTCGTCCTCTTTATTCCCTTGAATAACAGATGATATCTTAACTAGCTTGCTGGTGAAAATCTTGGTAGAAATTATTAATTTCTACAGAGTTTTATTTTACTGTTAACTTCAATTGAGCTAGATTTTAATCATTTCTGTCTCATCTGTAACTTACCCGCGTTTCGAAATATAGAAAACTCAAAATTATAATATTTTTAACTATTACCAAGAACCACATATTTTTTCGTTTCCAGGGATTATCGACGTTGTTTTATGTAGCAAGATATATGAAGCTTTCAAGTGACGCTGGTCTTGAACAGTTTCGCGCTAAAAGAGATGAAATATGTGCCAAAAAATGGAGTGAGGTATGTACTTTATCGCGTATTCCTCATTGCTTTAAAACAAATTTTGACTTTTTGAAATTCCAGTCGTTGTTTTTAGTTTCGGTAGAAAGTTTTCCATCTTTTTTCTGCAGAAAAATTACCGAGTCTAAATTTAAACAGGCGTACCATGCTAAACCAGTAATGCCTTGAATAGGAAAACTTCCTAGATACTGCAGTATTGAGTTAATTAGCTCAATTTTAGCTCACATTATCTAAAATGCCAGGTCCAAAAATCCTGTCAAAAATTATATTTTTCCTTACGTGCAAGATTGTTGGTAAAACTGTATTTTTTTACTTTTCTAGCTCACCCTGGATAAATATACAGCCCGTCGATGTTTCGATTCTTCCTATTCATATTGGTTATTAACAAAAGGTTTCAATTTTCCTGAAAATTCTGACCAAATCAAATTCATCCAAAAGGTATTTAAACCACTCATACAAATTTCTATTCTTAGCATGTACTAAGATGACGTCATTTTTCTATGGGAACACCTGAAAAAGAGCCGAATGAACAACTTTCTCCCCTTTCAGCGTCGCACGAGCACAAGTTTTGAAAATTTTGTTTATTCGTCTTTGTCAGCATAAAGGTGCTATCATTTTTACCTACAGATAGGAAAAATGCTATCTTAACTTACGCTTATCAACAATCATACAGCCATGTTTCGCCGACACTGGCCTGTTTCATTTGCTGTATCTAGCAGAGCAACTGCTGCCAAAATCAGTTGCCGAAAAATTGACAAAGCTTTTTTGCCCTTTTTGCTAATAAGCTAAGAAATATTGTCTCTCAAATGGCAAAATGACAAATTGCGTTCAACTCTGTCTTATTCAAACCTCTATTATTCGAGATATTCTGTAACTCGAACTTAACATAAGTCCATTCACTTTGAAAATCACACAAAATAATTTCTGTTATTCTAACCGTTCTCTAGTTCGAAGAAAACTATTGGTTCCTTGAAAATCGAATTATAGAGAGTATCAGCTGTATCGTTTTAGCTCAAACTTAAAATAACACGTACCACATTTTCCTATTAGAATGAAGACAATGTCAACATTATTTGGTCGCTTGGCTGGATCAAAGAAGTTCAAGATGATCTCTATAAACGAAAAGGACTTCCGTACCGATTCAGGATTATTACTCGCCGACCAAACTTTATGATTCTTTTAGCTATCGGTGTTATTTTCCTTATTATTGGTGTAGTCTTGTTGGCTTGCTCTATCAAATCGAAACGTAGTGGTCGTGAGCCTGTTCATACAGCTGAAATGTATTGATTGCATCATTAAATTTGATTGCATCATTTGGATTATACTACACTGATATCAGTCTTAAACTCTGGATAGCTTTTTGACCTTTTCATAAATTACGTCACGAACATCACTTGCCTTGTTTTGAAATTACTGCCATGATGATTAACTCCCAGCGGATTTTATTAAAACTACTTTCTATTCATAATCACCATGGTAATTGTTTGAATACGAGGCAAGTGATGTTCGTGACATAATTTTTGAAAAAGTATATTGAAACTGTTACTATTTTGTTGGTCGTATGCTGCACATACCAACGCGATAATTTAGATTTATTTGAGAATTCGGAAGTATTAACCAGCATACCGATGCTTGCGGCAGAAAAAATGGGAGTCAGGGACCAATATAGCCTGTTGGAGGAAAACCGCTCTTTATTACGTAGTTCACTAATGAAATTTGGTTGGTGGGAAGGTGCTGGGTGGGGTCAATACAACTTCTTTTCTATTCTTTGGACCGAGGCCTGGGATTTCGAGATTAGTACAAGTAACATTGGTCATTACAACTAACCCTAGCCTAGATATCCAAGCTGTGCATTATTTTCTTATTTTGATGTTTCTGCTATTTGCAACACGGATGCTCATAAGCCCAGGATCGGAAATTTTGTTTTGCTTCGCCCAATTATAGAATCAACAAAGAACGCATGTTGTGCCTTCCGATATTGGAAAGCAAATCGCTTTAGTAAGAACAGACAGTTAGAAACATTTCGCGAGTTCCTGTACGTGGCCGCAATCAAAAAAATCATAACCACACTCATAAAAAAATTACGTTTGCGTCTTTTTTTTACCGTTTTTTGCCGAGACGATAATAGTAAACATAATCATTATAAGCAGACTGTGACTTTAATTTGCTGTAAAAAGTTTCTGCGTCGGTAGAAATTTCTCCAACTTTCAACAATGATAGAACACACCTATTTATACAAAGTTAACCAGAGCATTTTTTATCTTTCTCCTTCTTCATCCTCAATGAAGCACTCAAAGTCAAATAGAATTTTTAAGCACATAAGATTTTCTTATAATTGTGAAATGCCGTTTGCGCATTCGCTACGGTGGAGTGCATGACGTAACTCGCGCGGCAACAAACTCGCCTTCTGTTGGCTGGTCATATTGGACGTTTTGTGGCGTTTCCACCCTCAAAGCAGTGAGCGCTTTATCATTCCGCAACTCTGTCCACCATTTTAAATGAGTTAACAATAGATCCAAAAGGGCGTCCTTATCAAGGAAGGTCATTTGCTTTGGTCTCCGGCTTTGGTAAGTAGTAATGTTTTCGATGGAAAATGGTAAGAAACTTAAGTTTATAAGTGTCATTTAGTTTTTGCTGGCTGATAGAATGGCAGGATCCTGGATGGTTTCCCTAACTGACAGATAGCAGTAAACCAGAAATATAAAAAATGAAAAAATAATTTACAGCCTGGATATCCTAACCTGATAACAGTTGTTCACAATTTTCTTACGGACACGGTAAACCTCTGAAGGCGCTTGAAAACTAAACATCTGAGGAAAATAGTTCTCCAGCGGAAAATTCTACAACAAGAATCTTGTTATGCACCAGAAAGTCAAAAAATAATCTTTTTGTCTGATACGGAGCCCTATTTTCAAACACAATCACGCAACTTTGTTGTCATACCCAGTCCTTTTAGACAAGCGTGGTTCTTACGATTTCGAGATGACATATTTGTCAGATTGTTTTGTTTTCACACATCTCTTTAGAGCTTCAGCGTGGTGTGCAGAAGACAATCACAATCTGATCCCAGGTTAGGATATCCGCTAAATTAACCCTTCACCAATCGGCTTGTAGAAACTTAAGTTACAATCAATCCGACATTTTGTAAATACTTTTAACGTTTATCTTAATTTTTTTTACAGATTTTCTATTGAAATAACGCGAAATCGTAATTTTAGGTGAAAATAGAAAAATATTCGAATTTCATTTTTCAATTAAACAACTTTCTACTCAGAGACAAATGTTTGGCTTTTAAATATACACCATACTGTACTGTACATTATCGGGGAAAAAATGTCGGGGGAAAGTGACGAAAATAATTTGAAGGGGTGACGAAATTTTTCCCCGACGAAATATTTCCCCGACATTTTATCACCCGACCAAAACTTGTACCCGATTTTTTTATCCCCGACCAAAACATTTACCCGAAATTTTATACCGCAACCAAAATTCAAATCTAATTTTTTTACACCTTTATTTACCGAAATTAGTGCTTTAAAGGGACATAACAGTACTTGCGAAATTTGTAAACAAACTGTATGCAGCGGATACAAAATCAAAACAAATGTCACATGTCAAAATAAAACATCAAACCAAATATGGCTAATTTTGATTGTTCAATTGTTTTACAAGTTTGTTTTGGACACGTGATTTTAATTGTTCTCTTTAATGACACCTGGTTCGCGCAATGTTTACATTTTACTACTTTAATGTCCCTTTAAACGTCGAATTACAAGATCCATTTTCGAGCTAGTGAAGCAACGATGTAAAAATAATAGATAACCAACTACCTCTAGAAGGCAATTCTCCCAAGAGAACAACCATTGTTCTCCTATTGAAATGAGCACTCTATTAAAAAGCTCTGTGTGCAGTGCGTGTTATGCTTTTAGCTAGATTTTGACACACTTTTTGACATCCACTGAATTGATAGAAAATTTGAATTGTTATTTACTGCAAATTTTGGAATTTTTTTCAAAAGATAAAGGTACCAATCTTTAGACAAAAGGACTACGGATCGGCCTGATACCACTTAATCTTCATCTGGATAAATAAACGCTCATAAAATGCTGTTATCTGAAAAATATATGTGATTTGAAATGCGATATCTCACGAATGAAAAGTGCATGAAGGTTGCCTGATACAAAATAAACAGATGAATGTTTATAGAACAATAATATCTAATTAAAAAATTCCTTCTGTGAGGCTGCCTATAGGAAAATACACTTTTTCTAACCCAAATTTTGGAAAAATATACATCACGTGATCCATTCTGTCCAATAGAAGGTTGCAAATGAAGCAAGTTTTTATTTAATTGCACTTTTTACGATGATTAATATTTTTACAACCGTAACACGGATGTTTTTTGAGAATCAAGGCAAGTTGGTTATCTATTATTTTTAGGGACCTTAAGCAACTAGGACGGCGACTTGAGGGAGTACGTGGAGAAAATATTAAAATCTAATGGTAAATTTTATCCGATTTTACTATGGTTTAATAGCACGTGAATGGACTTTAACAAAAGCAAACTTTGGTGAAAAATAATATTTTATCTCCCGAGTGATTTAAATGATTAATTATTATTGTACTCTTTTATTACCGCCTTCGTCTTAGAGAGAACGTCGAAACATGTTTTTGAAGTCGCCTTGTTATTTTGAAACGTCCAGTAATTACCCAATTAAATCTAAGTATTCTCATGAGAAAAGTATATGAAAAGAATGAAATCTTTTTGTGATTCAAATGTTGATCCCAAAAGGGATTTGTTATTGTTGGATGCTACAGTTCTCACTACAACCGCCGTCCTAGTTGCTTAAGGTCCCTTTTACATCGTTGAGTGAAGGAACCCATTTCTTTTGGACAATTTAGTCGGGTGAAAGTGAGGAATTCGAAATTTTGGTCGGGGAGAAGTGACGAATTTGAAATTTTGGTCGGGGAAAAGTGAGGAAAACGCCTCTAGGTGACGAAATTGTTCCCCGACGAAAAAAAACCCCGACCAAATAAAACTCCGACATTTTTTTCCCCGATAAGGTACTATAAGTCAGAAGACGATATTTGCTAAAATCCTTATCATCTTTTAGGTTTTGACGTTTGACATGCAATTTACATGTTTAGATTCTCTTGGGAGTTTGAATTCTATTTAAATGCCTATTTACTGTAGTTGTCGTAATTTTAATTTTCTTTCAAATATATTGTTTGTCTCAGAGAAGCACTGTCCACAACTGCTGGTTTGTTTAAAAGTAAAGGAAAAGCCTAATTCTACTGAACTACAGTATACGCATTAAAATTTCATCTTAGGATCGTGTAACAGCTATACCAAAAAAACTCAAAACTTCAAAATTAGCCGTGGAAAGAAGACGACGGACGATAAATAATAAACAAAGATCTTTTTTAGGGGAAAAAAGTCGGCGCTATTTGAGTAATTTTTCGGCCTTCTTACTAAGAATTTCCTAAGATAAATTTCCACCCGATTTTCCCAAAACTTTTACATGATCCCCCGCCCAAATTCCGACTTCTTCCTCAGATAAGGTATAAATTTGTTCAATTTCTTTTCTTTTTTTTTTTTGGGGGGGGGGGAGGGGGTTAGGGTAGTACTCCCAACAAATAATTTATAAAAAGTTGATGTTACTTTGTGAATTTTATTCCATGGTGTATATATCATGCGATAAACTAACTAAAGAAAGATAATTAAAACACATGCTTATGAGCTAAAACAAAAAGTACATAACCAAGCTACACTATAAATTAAGACATTTTTTTAAAACTAAAAACTTGCACGATTAAAATTAAAACCTGTTAAATTTGTTTTTTAAAACCCTAATAGAAAATATTATCCATCGAACTCTAAAAAGAAGACTAGAATGGCTTATATTTTTCGAAATCCGTACGATTCTAGTCACTTTAGAGTTCGGTTGGTTAAGTGTGACCCAAATGGTTCTTATCTCCTATGAGAAATGCATTAAATACGTAAAAATGTATAACAACTATATATCTAATTTTGTACAAATTTTTGGATTTTCTATTACCATTAATATAACAATATTACATATTTTTCAAAAAGGGTTAAATACTGAATCATACGGTCAAAAAAAAAGACAATTTTTTATTTTGCTACTGGCAGTTTCATGCCACTTTTGTGACAATCTTCAGAGTAGCAACATAAAAAATTGTCTTTTCTTCCTGACTGACATCGCTCTACTTATGTATCAAGCACTGTAAAAGACTGAAGAATTATTTACCAATAATGAATCATAGAGTTTTTTTTTGGAATGAAAAAGTGGTTTTTATCTGTCCGAAAAAATGTTGATTATGTAGAGAGCCATTATATGACGATTCAACAGAATTAAAGTATAGAATTAATCTTCAAAATAGATTCATTATCAGAATTCTTATTATCCTCATTAATTGAAATCATGCGAAACTTCTTCCTTCCCTTGACTGGTGTTGTGCCACCCAAACAAAATCGAAACCAAAAATGTGTAACAATTGCCATAAGTGCATTGGACCTCTATTAAAACGAAGGCTTTTAAAACAATATTAATTTTATCAAAGTAGGCAAGTAACATTTACTCTTGAAATGGTAGGTACACCTTAGATTTATAAAGCCCGAAGGGTAGATGTCGTGCTTCGACTGAAAGTGTGCCGTGGTTAGGTAGAAAATCCTACCTATGTCATGTGAAATTACAATAGAATTTCAGCTCTTGACCAATCAGAAGCTTCGCGGGTTTTCCGAAAACAATAGCAATAATACTTTTTCCGATAGTCACTTTTTTTTGCTTGCGATGGCTTAAAGTACGACGTCTAGCCCTTCGGGTTCGGGCTTTCTAAATCTGTGAGGTACACTCAAACTATAACACCTCCCGATAAAATTTGAAACAAACGTCGTGTTACCATGTATTTACAATGCTCTTGTCTGAATGAGAAAACCTTCAGAGATTCGTACCCAAAAAAACGAAAACCAGTAGAATTAGTTCAATATCTAACTGGTGGCTAGGAGACGTAAGCAAAAAGGTTGAATTTTTTTATATCGGTCACGCAAGAAACTTTAAATAAAAGAGATTTATAAAATGTTTTATTAAAAGTTCCTTGGGTCACATGATCAAAGATGATCAATATCGATAGAAAATCTGAATTAGTTTAATTGGGTGAATAACATTTCCATTCCAATGCAACAACTTCCCCGATGGGGCTATTCCAGAAATAGTCTGTACCCCCTATGTTCAGGAGGTGTGACGTCCTGGGTGGTCTGAAAAATAAATCCAGGGAATCCAGGGCGGTCTAGTTTTTTGAATGATAAAATCCAGGGGAGTCAGTAAAATCGGGTTGAAAATCCAGGGTGGTCAGTATAACGAGGTCGAAAATCCAGGGTGGTCCAAAGAAATGGGAGAAAAAAATCCAAGGTGAAAAAAATCCAGGGGGGTCACCTTAAAAAAAAAAGATCTCCTCAACATAGGGGGTACAAATTTTTTCTGGAATAGCCCATTTTACTTACCATCCTCTAAATTCAATACAGCCCGACTTCCAGACCAGGTTTATTATTCGATTGACATTGGTCTGTGCACATTAAAACATCCGTTTTAAAAATCAGTTCAAAATTTCATAAACAAGTTCATTAATATTATTTGATGTATTATTCATCGACAGTATCAACTGATGCCTGCTTCTGCCGTAACCGAGCGCTTCGTCGTGGTTGTAATCCATTCTGACTGGACGCAGATGACGTCCTTTTGGATTTTAATTTATGTTCACTCTCTGCACTGCTACCGTACACCAGCTCGCGTATCAATGGGAATCGAACTAAAAACATTTTCCATACAACAAACCAACCTATATGAATTGAAAAAGATCAAAATTTGAAAAATTTGATGGGTAATTTTAAAATTACTTTGAAATAGGTAATTTTTTTAATATAAATTTTTTCCGTTCGGTCTGAAGTACAGAAATGGAAATAGTAAATCATTTCAAGACAGTGTTTCAACGAAAAAAGACCATGTATGTAAGGAAGTATAAAAGTAAACGAATTTTGATGAATTTTTATTGAGTGACTGTTGATATTCAGATAACTTGGGTGCAAAACACAAAGAAAATGACATTTGACAGCAGGTAAAAAAGGTACAGAACATTATAATCTTCCCATTACAAAATCAGAGGGTGCGAGTTAGGTAACAACCCCTTTTCACAAATAAGTTGGAAGGTTACACCGCGTCGTTCACATGAATGAAGGTTCAATCTCAAAATAAGTGTCTTGGAAAATTGAAAATCTTGCAATTCTGTTCTGCTTTTGAGATTGGCCTTTTTTTCATATGAAAAAATTGACTATTTCTCTAGATGGAAAAAGGGCAATCTCAATCTAAAAGATGACCACCACAGTAAAACTTTAAATTTTGTAAGGTACTAATTTTGAGATTGAACCTTTAGTCATGTGAACGACGACCGGAGTATTGAAACAGGGGTGTTAATTATCTAGTAAATGCATCTTACCAATAGCAATGAGGACGAAAACCACCAAAACACCAAATATCAAGCCAGAAAATGCTAACGTGTTATCTTTCACTTTATGCCAAGTTTGTTCATTGAATACATCTGCAAATATCTTCGTTATTTTGTCCATGGCTTTCAACTAAATATTTTTCTAATTTTTTTGTTATATTTTGTGGATTTTTTTTGACCTGGTAAATAAAAGAATGAATTTAGAACATGAAAGCGTAAATTTTCAAAGGAGGAAATCCCTAGAACTCAATTAAACTCAATAACGAATACACGCTTTTTTTATATAAGAAACAGAAAATCTTGGTTCGAACTTGGATGTTCTCACTTCTTTCGAAATGTTCAAGCTGGAAAGTTCTTGAGTGCTTTAAAAAGAGTTTAAAATCTGTATCACGTTTTGACAAATAAAAAACCATTTTAAGAATTTCTTATAAAAAAGCTTGTACACAATTGCTTAATCTTCAAGATCCCTAAATGTCTACAACTACTAGACAGTGTTAAAAGGTAATTTCCCAGACACTAAATTCCAAGCATAACTTAAAAAGTCCTATCTTATTTTACGTTGAAAGAAAAGATAACAGCTATAAAATATTCCCCGCCCACAAAAATATGGAGAAAAATTAGAAGCAAGGCTATGAAAGAAGTAAAGTTTTTAATAACCTTTTTAAATAAAGGCTTCGGGACACGAGAGGTTTATTTCGCGTTGATGCAATGCAACATGTTCCATCCAACACAAGAAAAAAAGTGTGTGTCACGGTTTCTTTTCTTGTTTCATGGGTCAAAAAGTGAGGGAAATACCCAAAAGAATCAATTTTGCTCCATTGTCCCAGGGACACGAGAAAACGTTTCAGGTTGGTAGGATGGAGCATGTTGCATTGCACCAACGCGAAAAAAAACTTCTTGTGTCCCCAAGCCTTAAATAGTTGGTCAAGAAAAGAAGCCTAACTGAGAAAGCAATGTGTCACGTTCAAATCAATATTACATCAAATTTACAAATTGTAAAATAAAAAAAAAGTGCCTATATAAACAAAAAAATGAAAGGTAAGAAAATGTAAAAACGAAGTATTACAGGAAGGTAACCCATGTTGCTACCAAGGAATAGAAGGATTCTATTGGTTTATTGTAAGAACTTACGTCATTTCTAACCAATAGAATGGCTTCATTCCCTCAAACGGTCCATTGTTTTCCCTGAATACTTCGATTTTTTTGGAAACTGGAATCTCAGAATCTAAGAATCATGTTATTAGACTTCGTAGTGCGACCAATATCTAGTCATTAACAAAATTGATCTAATTCAAAAAATAAAGCTAGGTTGGCTGTAATACAGTATTTTCAATGAAGTATAAGCCCGAAAGGCTAAAACCGTGTCTCCTTGGTAGGATTTGAAGCCACTAAATCCTACAAAAGTTGTGCGGCCTTGAGCGGCCCGTGTGCTTTTTATACAAATTGCGGATTGAAAGTAAAATTTTTTGTTAGATTTAAAAAAATATATCACTCGAAAACAAAGTAATCGCTAAATCCAGCCCGTCATCAAAAATACGTCGTATATTTTAAGGCTTCACTTTTTCTTGCCTGAGAGAGGTTAAAGATTCGATTCTAGCCCTTCGGGCTTATACTTTATTGAGTATTCTAGAATTTTAGCCTGGAAAGGTCGTAATAATATTAATATATTTTATTATTGTCAATTTTATAATCTCTTTGAAACAGAACACAAACAGTAAAAAATAGTCACAAAGGCATATTTGGCATACTTTTGATACTTGTTTTATTTTTAAAGTCGTCAAATTAGCGCGCATGTTATTAAATCATTTGGGAATAAATTTCGCTAACACGCAATCAGTTTACTTCTCCACCGGTACGAACGTCAAAACAACGTCAATCTGACGTCAGTAATGCCCAAATAACGTTAGATGAACGTTAGATGAACGTCATGTGCCAATTTGTTTTTCCTTCCCGACAACAAGAACTTGAAAAGTATGTCGACAGGAGCTTCAAATCAGAAAAAGAAACAAGTTTTGTCACCAATAAAATATATACATCACAAAGTCAAATGGGTGAAACTCTTACGGAATCTAGTATATTTTTAAGATACAAAATTGATACAAATTTATCAAGTATCGAGTATCGAAATTCGAAAGGTGAAAAAACCCACTGGGTTTAATTTTTCAAAATTCGGTCTTTCAATATTGTAGGTTCTGAAACACACGTTATGAAACGTATTCCCGCAAAAGTTTCTCTAAGCTAAAATTACAGGTTTAAATAGCTGGTCAACACATCACTCTAATTCACCACTCGGTGTATCAACTATAGCAAAACTTTCGTCATTCGGGTTCGACAAAAACACCACCATGATCGAGATATCATCCCTATATAGCCTAGTATCAGGATATTTCATAGAGAGCATGGCTTTCAGGTTAACTTTATCATAACCACCTAAGGCTTGCCGTAACAGAAAACTAGCGACGTTTTCGTCTTCGACATCCAAGAAGGTATTGGCGTCGATTTGATCGCAATCCGGAACGTTATAAAATTGAGCTTGCTCTTCCATAACTGCCGTTCTACGGCCTTCTAAATAAGACACAACAAGCTTGACCACCTCATCATTACTAAGCATGTCCCATAAACCATCGCTCGCTAACACAATAAAACGGTCGTACGGCTCTAGTTTGTAATGAAAAACCTCAGGCTCTGCTATCAGGTAAGGTGGTGTTAGAGAGGACGAAAATGGTGAATATCTAAGCACGTTCTTGAAAATTGTACATAATTCTTCAGCTTCTAGCTTGAATTGAATATCACCAAGTGCTCTTAAAGGTGCCAACCGCCCTAATAACCGCCCATATGATAGACATGACCGGGCTTCTTCCGGCGGATGTTCGGATATGATCCGCTGAACTTCCGATGAGTTCGATGCTGAATGAAAAAACAAAGTAAAAAAATCAATAAATATTAATAAAATATCAATGAAAAGGCATTTTTTACAAGTATGCTTCGTCCCTTCCTTTTTACCCTCTTGCAAAAAGCTGCCAAATTTTACAAGATTCTTATCAATGACATACACAGAATTTAATAAATTTTTTTATCAATTTTCAATTATTCATAAACTGGCAGATATGCATATTTTATTCTATTTTACCAAATTTTGATTAAATCCAGACCAAATTATTTTAATAATTGAATTTTTCTAGGGTAAACATTTTGTCAATTTTGAATAATTCAAAAGTATTTATCCTTTGCATTAACTTTTTGGGCTATAGGGAAATGATAGTAACGTAAAGTATAAATTTTTGATCAAATTATTTTTGCACACAATATGCAATATGTTTTAAAAACAACATGGGATACTTAAAAACAAAAAATTCCAGTTTAAAAGAGCATGCAAGTTATACTGACATGAAACATTTCAAGATAGGATTCTTGAATGAGCTTCAGGTCAAGTGCCCAGAATAAAAGAAAAAGATTCGATTTGAAATCACAACATAAGTCATAAATGAAACTTGATAGATATTACAAACCCATTTATTAACTTCAATTTTTAAGTTATCGCGAGTTGTAAAAAACCTCAGTTTAAAGCTTCCAAGTTAAAAGACTCTTGAATTCAAAATTGGAAAAGAGAAAAAAATAACCAACCTGCAGTGTGGTCATAAGTCAATTGCACTGATCTCCATTTTCCATCTTTATTTGATCCTAGAACGGCCCTGCAATCACCAAGGTTTGCTATATGTAGATCATTCTCAATGATATAAGCCACTAAAGCACAACATCCAGAAGTAGCCAAATGAAAACTTTCTTGACACAGTTTATCAGTATTTGCAAGGTGTAAAATTTCTTTTATCACGTCTTGGTCTAATTTAATAAAAGCCTCTTTAATAGCATTACTTATGTTTATGCTGACTTTCTCAGCCTCTGTCTTTCCAAGCATCTGCATTAATGACGCAGTCAGTGGAGAACTTGGCTTTGGTGAGCTCTCGTTATGAGTCTGTATCAGATCTTTCATATATTCGTTAACCTTCTCAACCCAAATGTCAGAATTAATAGAATTTTCAATAATATACTCGTCATCATTATTCAAAGTTTCAACAAAATTTTCTATATCAAGCGTATCTGAAATTTGGCTTTTATCAGCTAGTGAAGTGTGGATATAGTAAGGAAGCCTTGCTTTCATTTGTTCTCCATAAACAGAGCCACCATGACCATCTAAAACACCAAATAGCAATCCTTCCTTAAAAGTAGATTGGGTTAAAAACACTTGGTCTTCATTTGGTTCGTTTGATTTCAATTGGTTTATTTCACATTTTTCAACCACTTGGGAATCAGGGAATTCCTCAATTGTCATTTCATTTTCACGTATGATTTCATTGACTTCGTTATCTGTCATTGTTAGTTCACTGGCATCTGGAAATCGGTATTGGCTCTCATCAAAATTAGAAGTGTGTCTAGAGCGGTATTGGTGGCGGCTACCCGGGCGCCGCCTTAAGTCTTGATTGTTGTTTCCATTATTGGTGCTTGCTATAAAGCTAGCACATCTTCGTCCAAGTGTTTTGAGTGAGAAATATAATTTCCAGTGAGCAGTAGGACCCCAAGCCCATTGCCTTGAAGAGGCTTTTACGTAATGATAGCCTTTCATTTAAAATAATCAATATCAAATAGTCATTTTGAATGAAGTTTGTAACAGTTTGATATAAGATTCCATCTTATGTTGTCAACTTGTTGTAAAAAATGTCTCTGGTTCTAAAATGTTAGAAAGATAAAATGTCAAAGTGTTTTGTGCAAATCATAATTTTCAAATCTTTAAGAAGATAAAGCCACATTAAGATATAAAGAATGTAAATAATCTTTCAGCTTTATAGAAATATTTCAATTGAAAAAAGAAAGAAACAGCACTGTTTTACATCAAGCCAAAGTATTTCCTTTATCTGAATAACCAATATGTTAACTAAACTGGGCAAAATTTAACTAGAAAAAAAACAACAGAAAATTGTAGAATTTAAGAAAAACTTTACTTACTAATTAGCTAATTAGGTATAAACTAGTGGAATCTTTCTAAGATTGTTCCAAATTAAAGCCCTGATCATCAAAGCAACCTTGAAAACCAAAATGAGATTTTTTCAAATTGAAATATCAGATCAGTATTATTACCTCTATAATTACCTACTTTTTACTGATCATAAGCATGCAAATTATGCTACTTAAAAATTCGGAAAAAAACACACAAAATCTATAACTTCTTCAATCAGTTAGAATTTAGCTCAAAGTTTATACAACTTGTCTTAGCTTTACACACCCTACACCGACACAATTATTTTCCTGCAGAAGAGTTTAACATTTTTTGAAAACAATACTTTTTCTTCATTCTAGGCTCTCAATCATTCAATCTATAATATCTCCCAGAAGGGCACTGACCTCGACGACAGGAGAAAATTTGACCCTGTCAGATGTCTACTAAATTTTGGATCCTGTAAGAACAAATGCTAGAAAAATTTTCCTTTTTTCCTATTTTTTCTAAAAAAGCCAAAAGTCTACCCTAAAAATTTTGAAAATTGGTAAATTTGGGACAGATATCTTTAGAGCCTAAAAGAGATCCCTGTTTCATTCCAGCTTGGGGTTCAAGTTCTGTATGTGTTTTTCCCCTTTTTTCTTCTTTTCATCCATTTTACTGATTTGACCTCTAATCACTAGTGCAGGTCCATTCATTTGCAAATAATTGTACTTCAGTTTAAAATGTTTGGAATAGAAATATTTCAATCGACGGATATACAAACAGGGGAAGGTAGTTCGTTCTGGTAGACCCTATCTTTACACTGTTCACTACACAATAGTCTTATACTGGAGTCTCTTAATGAGTAGCATTTGTCTTTAAGAAACAAGGAAATGGTAAAATCTTCTTAAGAAAAAGTGAGTTTGTAAGATTTTTTATCTACAGTTCATTAAGCAGGATCGTGTTTTCATTTTGATATATATAAGCTCTCATGTTATTTCTAACATCCCTGACAGCTGACAATAAGGCAACACTAGACTTTAATACCTATTTTCTTTTTTACATTTCAACAATACAAAGCTTCCATTTAGTTGACAGATAAACTCAAAAACAAAAATTTTTGTTTATATTGAAATTTGCAATAAAAAAAAGGACTCTTTGGTCTCTTCTACTGAGAGCTTCTGTAAGTTGCTCCATTGGAAAGTCAACCAATATGATTACCTAATGTGATAAAGGCTAATAACCACTGGTCCTAATTTTTTGCGCAAATGCCTTTTCATCTGACAGACGGTCTTAAAACTGTCCACCCTATTAACGACATCTTTATTTGTTTCAGTCAGCATTTCTGAGGATTGAATTTGTTGCAAGATTTAGATTGTCAAAAATTCTTTCTGGTTTGTTGATTGGATAAAAGTGCTTAACTTTCATTTGATTGGATGTTACTTTTAAACACTTGATATCATGGCAATTGGATTTCATTTTAATGACTAACAAGTCATCAATGAATTAAGCAATCAATAAAAGAAAGCAATAAAAGACTCAAGCAGTGAGTGGGCACAAGTGACTTTTGCCAATCTTGGGGATTTGTTTCGTGAGTTTTATTTTAAGTCTTCCCTGATTGGCATACATGAAGAAGTAGAAGAAAAACTAATAATCTACCCTCTTGAAAATATGTGAATTGTTTTATTTTGTTAAATTGCAACAGTCGTGAAGACATGTTTTTTGTTATCCAATAGCCCGATGTCATGTTGGATAATTAAAAACTCAACATTTCAATGGGAAACAACAACAATAACCACAGCTTTTCTTGCATCCATTGGCACATGGAGTTATCGCAATTTATGCTGGAGTTTTTAATTTTCCAACTTGACATAACACCTAGCAAAAGGTCTATTTTGTTTCTTAAAATAATTGAGTTCCAGCAAATAAAACTTTGTAATTTGCCAAAATAAATTATTTTCTAAGCACAAATTAACTTATTTTATGCATGGATCACAGGCTGTACATTGTAAACTGATCGTTAGATTGTGCATCTTAAAGGGATAACCAGATAAAAAATGAATTCAACCAAAAGATTCCTTCCATACCATAACTTTGTGTAATGCTGGCATACCTTGTCTAGTTCCGTCATAGCAACTATCTGGTCACTCAAATGTTTATAAATACAGCACGGCTGGAATTGATATTCCGGGGATTAGAAAAAGCTATACCTGTTATCTTTTTTCTTTGAACAATCAACAAGCCAACATTCAACATTGTTAAATTCCACACACTTCCTCATCAGAAACTTTTAGAATTATCTGCCATTATGACTTTCTTAAAGCAGCTCCAAAATTTACCAATCAGGTTATGTATTGGAATTCCTATGGGAGTTCTTTTCCGAGATTTGTAAAATAGCTAAGGTCGGCAAAAACAATTTTCCCGGTGGTTTGAGGAAAAAACAGAACTGCCATCATTTGCTTTTTATTTAGCCACAATATATCTAAATTTACGCTATCACATGCTGAAAATATCAATGATATTGATGTACTTTTTGTATATTTCAGAAAATAAACACTTACAAATTGAGATTTGATTGTTTATCATTATATCATTATATTTCGATCATTCTATCGTGGACGCAAAATAAGGCAGAAGTAGCGCCCCGGGCCATGATTACTGCCTCATCTCTATTATCTTAGGGGAAAACGAAAGTGATCGATATTCTTTGAAGAAAGAACGTCTATTGACCAAAATATGTATTTTGTGGTTGAGAATCGATCTTATGAAGATGAAAAAATCTGTTTGTTTAAAAAGTTTGTTTATATATTAGTTTAATAGTATCGTACGAAAATCTGAAATTTCAAACTGTCATATATCTTCTTCAGAATGTTTTCTCTTAAAAATATTTTGTGGTTTTACTAAGTACCATGGGATTTATCTGGTTATCCCTTTAAATTACACCAACCCTCTTTTTGAGACCATTTTTCCCAAAACTGGTGATTTTTGCAACGTATTTTACAAATTGATACTTATAAACATTTCCAAATGACAAAATGTAAAAACAATTTACAATTCAACTGAGGAAATTTTTTATGATTTTCTATCACAAACTTCTTTAAATTTTTTTTGAAAAAGTCTAACCCTTCTAAATCAAAATCTTATAAAATTGCTTACCCAGTTTGCCCGAATTTTAGGCCTTTTCACATCTTGAAAACTGTTAAGATTTTGAGAATGACAAAAGAATAGAGATGACAAAAAAATGATATCAAATCAACAAATATTTATTTTATACCTAGGTATACTAGTACTAAGGGCTGCTTAAAAAACATTTAAAATTTGGGGGGACCTATTTTTTTGCCTGGGACCTAGACCTGGGCTGACCCTGTGTGGTCGTACAATGGAAGTATTGCATTGTTGGAATAGAAAAGATAAAAAAGCTAAGTCTATCTTAGCCTTTTTTTCAGCAGTTGTCTGGGGCGGAAGAAGTTATATCGGATCGCCAATAGTCACCATTTTTCTTTTCCTATCTCTGATACTGTCTTTCTCTTTTCTGACTGTCTGAGCTTCTGAGACTTAGTTTCTCAATTCTGACTAAGTTTTCATACCTGTATCATATTTTGACCGGTCATATCATCGCACCGTGTTGGGTTCGAACCACCATCAAAGAAAGACCTTCGGATTTGGAAACCAACGCCTTATCCGTTCGTTGAGCCAATGACGCACAGCAAAGTAATCACACAATTCATAACATATTAAACCAAACTGACCCTAACTGATAATAACCGAACCCCCATCTCATTCCGGGGTGACTATCAGCGATTCGTGGATAAGAAAAAAACGAAGGTAACTTTAGGCGACTCGATATAACGATGTCCGTCTGGTCTGGTGCGTTAAAAGAACACGAGATCGAGAGAGAACTTATCAACATCACAAAAAATACACAGGAATTTGGCCTGAAAAGCTGAAAAGGACTGTAAAACTGCTCTAAGCTAAACTTCACAAAAATTTCTTGGTTAAAACTTTAATCTCCAATAACTTGAACAATATAACACACAAAACTAAATAATCCCACCTCCAGACATCCCTCCCTGTTGTTCCTGAGATGACTCTTGTGGCAAATTTTCGGATTAAGATATCAGAGAAGAATAAGAAATTTAGATCCTGAACATTGTGGGGAGCAGACTTACCTCTAATTTTTTGATCTGGCAATATATACAATGTTGGCGATAGGTGCTGACAGCTGAGCTGGAATTTTTTTGCCTTCTCGACTGTTCAACCAAATTTTCTGAGAAGGTGAAAGTGAAAGAAGAATTGAAATAAATTATAGATTTTTCTCAATGCAACTGCATAAATTAATCATGGCTACGTGTATCATAAATTTCTTTCAGACTGTTTCTACGGGAAATCTTCTTGTCAGTGTGGCCACACTTTCGAACAATCGTGTAATTATTTTTACGATCAAAACATCAAAATCAAAACAAATCAAAACATAAACAAACATGGTGGATGCAGAAAATCGCATGCTTGTAGCAGCACTAAAAAGAAAGCCTCAAAATCTCAATTTCAGCAATAAAAATCTGTCCTATTTGCCTGAAAGCATTGGGAAAATCACATCGGTCAGATGCCTAGACTTGAAAAATAATCATTTAACAGAGCTTCCCGATGACTTGTCAAGTTTGGCAGAGGTAAGAGTGTTTTTTTATAATCCAATATTTTTTGAAATTTCCCAGATTTCAAAAGAGAGACAGCTAGCCGTCAGTTTTAATACACGATCACTGCCAGAAATTCTACCACTCAGTGTCTCAGTGTACTTTAATTTTACAAGCTTAAAGAAATAGTTTTCAAGAAAAAACTTATCATTGACATGAATGGTACTACACAGTCAACAGTGGTAAGAAAAATCCATACAGTAGCGTAGTAAAATAAAAAAATATATATAATAGACAAATTTTAAAAAACTATTACATACTCCCTGAAACTTTTCTTCAGCACTCTGTTGAAACTACTTCTTTTATTGTATTTTCAGCTCAAATTAATCAATTTGGGAAATAATAAATTCAAAGAAATTCCACATGTTCTGAGAGAATTCAAATGTTTGGAGACATTACATTTGTTTAATAATGAACTTCATGAATTATGCCCCAGTACTTTAGGTGAGAAACAGTAAGTACCAAGAGTTGGTCTAATGTTGCATACCACATTCTACTATTTTGGTCTTCCTCTGGGACCAATTTGCCAAAAAAGTAAATATTGCAACATGAATTTAATTTTGTGCACATATTGATGCTTTTTTGAATTGAACCATGACGGAGGCAATAAAATATGGAGATATCACTCCTACTATTTTATTGTATTGTATCATTGATAGCAAACTGTTGCTATATGTTGCTTTGGGAGGAAGCCATTAATTTTGCTTTCACTTATTGGGAATATAGAACTTTTTTCAAAGAGGCCACCCTTTCTATTTCTATTCGATAATTTACAGGAGGTTACAAAACCTATTCTCACAAATATTATCTAGAAAAGAATATAAATATAAGGTAAATAAATAGTGATAAAAAATATATGTATCCGGCTTAAAAGAATAAAAATTGCATAAGATTTATTTACTAAAAATAAATATAAAAACATCTTAAAAGGTATATAAAGCTTATTAGTGAGTAGAGAGATTCCAAATGATTTCAAGCTTTGAGTTCTAGATTTTGGGTAGGTGTTGACAAAAATAATCAAAATTAGATCCACAGATTTCTGCAGATTTAGGACTGAAGATAAGGGATAAAATTAGCATAAAATGGAGTCAATGGTTTACTAGAAATCTAAGTTCAGACCACTAATTTTATCAATAAAAACAACAGTATCTTCAATAGATGTTGCTTCTTTTGGAAGGCTGTTCCATAGTTGAACCACATTTGGGAAAAAAGACATTGTGTATGACTGGATTGAGCCCAGTAATTGTTTATATTTTACGTTTTTACAACGCTGTCTCGTGGGGAGGATTGATTTGTCTACGTGTTTTGAACCAGACATGATGTTGTGAAAAAGTTTGAGGCGATTGATTTTGCGACGATTTTCAAGTATATCCAAATTAGCATCTTTCAATAACGAAGTGGGTGAACATTCCCTGTCCCACCTATTGTAAATCCAACGGATGGATTTTCGTTGGACGCTTTCTAACTGCGATGTTATATTCAATTTCCCAGGTGAGTCCCATACTGAAGATGCATATTCTACTAGAGGTCTGATGTATGTCTTATAGCAAACGAGACGAGTTTCTGTGTCTGTCATTTGAAGATTCCTTTGAAGAAATATCCTGGTGGAATTTGCCTTAGCAGTGATGACTGAAACATGATGTTTCCAAGAGAGATTCTTGGAAATGGTTACTCCAAGGTATTTTGCTTTATCAACTGCCTTCAAGTTTTGACCATGGATTGTATAGGTGTGGTCAATAATTTTACGTTTGTTTGTTATGCGAAGTACATAGCATTTCCCCGGGTGGAACTCCATTGACCATTGCTTTTCCCACTCCACTAACTTGTCAAGGTCTGCTTGTAATGAATATGCATCATTTAGGCATTTGATTACTTTGAATAAGTAGGAATCGTCAGCAAACAAAGCAATATTTGAATCAACATGCAAGGGCATATCGTTTATATAAACAAGAAACAAGAGGGGACCAAGAACTGAGCCTTGAGGGACACCTGAAGTGACCGCTATCCGCTTTGACAGAGTTCCTCTTACAGCTACACATTGACTACGATTGTTCAGAAAATCCGCTATCCATTTAAGCAAGGTTCCATGGATGCCATAATGTTCAAGTTTCAATAAAAGTTTTCTGTGACAAACCTTGTCGAAGGCTTTACTAAAATCCAACAAAATGGAGTCTGTTTGTTCGCGATTGTTCAAAGATTGCGCCAGCGTATTTATGGTTTGAATTAGCTGCGTCTCGCATGATCGAAATTTTCTAAAGCCATGTTGTGTATCAGAAAGTGTGTGGTCCTGATCAAAATGAGTCATTATATTGCTGTGGATTATGTGCTCCATAAGCTTGCAAGTGATCGATGTTAGGCTGATTGGCCTATAGTTCTCAGCTTTTGATCGGTCTTTATTCCCGCCTTTGTAAATTGGAGTCACTAATGCATGTCGCCAGTCGTTTGGAATGGCTCCTTGTTCGAGTGATGCCGTGAAAAGTAAAACAAAGATGTCAGGTAAAATGTCTGCACATACATGGAGAATCCTTGCTGAGACATTGTCGGGACCACAAGCTTTCTTAGGATTGATATTCGATAGCAATTTATGGATGCCGTTTCTGGTGAAAACAATGTCTTTGATGTTCGATCCTTTAGGACCTTTGATTTCAGGTAATAAGCCGTCGTCTTTAGAGAAGACACTTGCAAACTGTTGATTTAATATTTCAGCTATGTCGTACCCTGTTGAATAATTATGTAGTCCAGCAGAAAAACAATGATAAAACCATGCATAATTATTACAATATGCATGATACAGTAATTATGCATGGCTCTATCATTGTTTTTATGGCTGGACTACATAATTATTCAAAAAAGGTCTATACTTGAATGTTCGCTGCTCAGGGAATCCTCGGCAAATTTTATTAGTTTTATGACTTCTTTGGCTAATACAGAAAAGTTGCTACTCCATCCAACTTTATTACCTCTATAATTGAACAAAGGTTTCAGTAGAAATTTGAGAAGAATGCAATATACTGCAAGGATTAAAAAAAATCATTGATTTTTTAAGTACATAAAATGTCTTGAGGTTTTACTCCGTATTTCTAGTATAGTATCCACATTATACTACAGTGTAAGGACTTTTGAGTTTTGTAAGTGTACTGTATATCATCATCTTAATAAAGCCTGATATTAGTACCTGATTTTTTTAGTACTTCCAACTTCCAACGGCTCATTAATTTCTCTTTAAAAACTTTCCTCTTCGCTCAGGGTCTTCACTATAATAGTCAGGTGAAATTGTAAGATTGTGTTTTGTTTATTTTGTGCTTAAATCTATGAAAAACATTTGTAAATAATTCTACTATATTAATTTTGCTAAAAAAATCCTCTCTTTTTCCATGTTTTAGGTCTACTGACTTGCTTAGTGTTACTGAACTTGAATCAAAACTATTTGGTAGAAATACCATGCACTATTAACAGGTTTGATTTTTTATTATATTTAAATACAAAACATACTGACACTACAATCATGGACAAAATATTTGAGACATAGGGGATCTTCCTGCGAAATTTCAAACACCACAAATGATTTTTGAGTGCGTTAAACTACAGTTGGAAAGTAGATTTTTAACTCTTAGTTTTAACATGAGACTTAGCACTTAGGACTATAGGATCTCAGGATTTAAAAGCTCAAATTTGCTCCAATAAGGCTTCGAATATAGCCTAGAAGCCACCGAACCCTTCCAGAGTCGAAATAATCAATGAAGAAAAGGGGAAGTGCTAAAATAGCAATTCTCGCCCGAACTTTAAATTCTGAAAAAACGTTAAAACTACACTAAAATCTCGATATATTTCGACCATGATTGTAGTGTAAAAGGACTCATAAAAGAAGTGTGAACTTAATTAGAGGATTACACTATGATTACATATAGTACAAAACTTTGTTGAAAAGATATATGGTGAAACAAAAGTAAGTCTTAAGAAAAAGTTTCTTCATTTAACCAAACGTAACAAAACATGCAATACATGTAAAATATTATAATCAATGACATAGACAGAACAATTTAAAGACTTTATTTTATATAAAATTCCTTTTTAGGCTGTCATATCTCCAACTTTTAAGTATAAATGGTAATCAGTTGTTACAAATACCTGAAGAAATATGTCATCTTTCTCAGCTTAAAGAGCTCAACATTAATGATAATTTCATCCAAAGGTAGGTTCGTGGATATTTTAATTTTCGTAGTACGAAATAGAAATGAAAACTGGTGAAAATTATTCTTAAATTCGCTATTTCTACTTGATATATTCTGCTTTCTAGGATTTTTCTGTTATATAGTTATGCTATAAGCAATGTCCCATTTATAAAGTGTAAAGTCGATTGTTTTTTGAAAATCGCAGGGTTTCTCTTTTAGTCTACCAAGGAAGATTGCATTCCTACGAAAATTGAAGATTCTACGAGCAAGAAGAAATAGGTTGACCGAGATTCCTGAGGTAAAATTAGCACTCCTTTAATTAGTCTTGGCTCAAAGTGTTTAAAGGAGTTTTGAATATGCCCCTGAAGATTTAAGTGGTTGAATTCGATATATTTGCCATGTCAAGTTAAATAAAAAGAACAACATTTGTTAAAATTGAAGCAGAAGCTTTTCGGTCTTATGCCATCATCAGTGCTATAGATAGTAAAATTAGAAATCAAAAAAGTTACAAATTTATCAGTCTAAAAACAATTAAAAGCTGTTAAAAAGTTAATAAAAGAAAGTCGTTAAAAATATCTATGTTACACCATTGCGAAATAAAATTAGCCGTTTTGAATCTAATTGGTCATTAAGAATGGGTCTCTTGAGGGCAATGAGAGCAGCCTCTAAGTTTTTGCGTAAACGTGTGTTCCCAGGTGCATTTAATATTACTTTCCATTGGAACTCATGGTCAGGGTGGTTTAATAGGTGTTTGGCTGGTTCAGAGTTATGTGCAATATTGTTATGCTCTGACCATCTAGTTTCCACATTGCGGTTTGTTTCACCAATGTAATTCATACCACACGAGCATATACCTTCATAAATCTTACATGCTGGGTGTGGGTTTTTGTCCTTAGGACTAAATAATTGCTTCACTTTCTTTGTAGACCATTTAACTGCGAAATCAATCTTATCATTGGTAAAAGATTTTAATTTGTATATAAATCGTTTAAATAATAATTCATTACTTTCACAGAAAGGAAGCTCAATAAGGACAAATTTCTTTTTCTCTTCAAACAGAAATTCGGGTATCAGACGATCATCACTCAATTTAGTTTCAAAATCTTTAATCACACTTTCAGTGAAACGTGGAGGAAAACCTGCATTTTTGAATTTATCTCTAATCACCTCCTTTTCATTTGTAAAATCGTTGCCAATACGATAGGATCTGTTCAAATCTCCATTTATCGCATTACGCTTATATCTCTTGGGTACTTTCGATGACCAATGTGTGGGTAATTTGTTTGGCTTTCTATGTACAGACGTTACTGCTTTCCCATCGATTAGAGTGATATTACTGTCTAGGAACTTGGTAGGTTGTATTTCAATTGTGAAACGAATGTTTTTGTGGTAGTTGTTCATGGCGTGGAAAAGATGATCTGGTTCTCTAATCTTTCTTCTCGTAATGATATCATCAACATAGCGTTTGTAGAGAGGTGGTTTGATAACTGGGACGATCTCTGTTTCGATCTTGGTTAGGTATATGTTGGCAAGAGTAACTGAGAGAGGTCCGCCCATGGTGCAACCATCTATCTGTTTGTAAAGGCGCGATTGAAAGATGAATGTACTATCTTTAGACAGTTTCAGTAATAGACGTTTCATTATCAGCTGTGTACAAATTATCGGGAGTTTTTTATGTACATAGATTTGATCTAAAATGTAGTCTATCGTGTCATCAATTGGAACGTTTGTGAATAGTGACTCAACATCGTATGAAACATATTCGTCATCTATTGTAAGGGGTGGTTGGTCTTGGATCATTTTGGGAAAATCCTGAGTGTTATTGATTATATATTCGTTACATGTATAAAGTGGTTTCAAGTATTTGGAAATCACTTGTGCGGCATTGTACCAACAGGTCCCTGTCTGTGCAATAATGGGCCTGAATTTCAAGGATTCGACGGTAACTTTAGAAATGTCATTAAACTTGTGTGTTTTAGCCGTACCATATAATTTAGCAGGCGTATGTGAAGTTGGCCACATATCTTTGTAGTGGTCATATTTTCGAAAATTGCGATACAGAAAGTCTTGAAAATGTTTCAAATCAACTAAAGTATTGTCTTCTTCAGACTTTTCATATACTTTTTTATCAATACCTTCATCAATCATAGTGTTCAGCTTATTAACATAATCAACCTTATCCATCACTACGACGCATGAATCTTTATCTCCCGGAATAATTACTATAGAATCATCCTCTTTTAGTCGTTTTAAGTTGAAGTAAGTAAAGTCTTTTGAGTTTTTAATGTTTTTGTCAAACATATCACAATATGCTCGTAAGAATTCATGAAGCTCCTCCTTTTGCTCATTCGACACATCTTTATCGATCGATTGCGCGAGTGTCTCAAGGTTTGCAGCTAGGTTCTTTCTCACGTGTTTATTTTTGTCAACGAAACTCTGATCCAAACCGTAGCTTAATTGTAAAAGTTCTTTCTCAGATAGATCCTTTGAAGATAAGTTGATAACAGGAATCCGATAGGGTTTGAGATGATTTTTGCTGTGAATACGGAGATTTGATAGTTTATTCAGTTTTGTTTTGAATGAGGAAGAACGTATACCTTTTGAAGCATGTAGGATTCTTCGTTGAAGGATTTTGAAGAGTAAAACTCCAGTAACAGATAGTAGGTCATTCGCTGCTTCACGGTGTTCGGTAATCACAGTTTTTAAGGTTTGAAAATGTTTTTTCGCGTTGGAGAGTAGAATGCTACGCTCAGCATTGTCTTTGTCATCACGATTCAAGAATTGGCCATTCACTTGAGCAAATTTCGGTGTTACATGTAGATTTAAACATTTCTTTACAAAACCAAAATTAGCTGATGTTTTATGTAACTTTACTGATAACCAATATAGCTTGTTGTATTTGTCGGCAATCCTTTTCGGTAGTTTAGTTGAATTCGATATATTTGCCATGTCAAGTTAAATAAAAAAAAAAAAAAAAAAAAAAAAAAAAAAAAACAACATGTGGGAACACACGTTTACGCAAAAACTTAGAGGCTGCTCTCATTGCCCTCAAGAGACCCATTCTTAATGACCAATTAGATTCAAAACGGCTAATTTTATTTCGCAATGGTGTAACATAGATATTTTTAACGACTTTCTTTTATTAACTTTTTAACAGCTTTTAATTGTTTTTAGACTGATAAATTTGTAACTTTTTTGATTTCTAATTTTACTATCTATAGCACTGATGATGGCATAAGACCGAAAAGCTTCTGCTTCAATTTTAACAAATGTTGTTCTTTTTATTTATATTTAAGTGGTGTTATCTGTTTTTTAGGAAATTTGTCAATGTGGATCTTTGGAGATTTTAGATGTTGCTTGTAATGCAATACAATCTTTTCCTGTTCAGGTATTTATCACATTGAAAATTATTAAATTACTTATAAGGAAATATTTACTAGGATAGATATTGTGAATGACTTCGCCACGAAAAGCAATCACATTACTTTCGCCTACCAAGTTATTTTCACTTTATACTTGCATTAAATTTTACTAACCTTCATCGAAAAATTTATACAGTAGACTTTATAATTCAAATACCTGTTGTCCAGATTTTCAATTTGAAGTTAGATGAATTACATTGTGAACAAAACCAGATGCTTCGAAACGAACCAGTACATTCTATACAAGAGGAAGAAGTCCTTTCTCTAAAGGTTTGTACCGACAACCTCAACACTTTAGAGCCCCCCCCCCAAGCGGTTTTCCTGATGACGTGATAGTGACCTTTTTCTTGCGTGATTACGTGATTTGGAAATTTTTTCTTCGTGATTGCGTGATCAGAGGTCAAAACGTGATCGTGCTTTGAAAGATTTTTTAGCCGTGATGCGTGATTTGGACTTTTTCAAAAGGATGCGTGATTGTCTAAATTTTTTGCTGATTTTCGTGATCGTGATTGAAGACGAAAATTACGTGATATCGTGATTAGACTTACCGCTGGGGGGGGCGTCACTTTACATTTTGATTTATGAGATTTTTAATTCAGGGCAGGGGCCAAATATGAAAATTAGAGAATACAATCGTAACGGTGCTTGCCCGTGCTTTCATAATACAGGGTGTCCTAAAAAAGTAGTGTGTCAGACCACTTTTTAAGTAGAATACTGTAAGTTTCATAGTTAAAATGTTTAAAGAACTTTAAACAATAACATAATAAAAAGACACAAAGATTTGATTTTGTGAATGTCTATAACAACAAAGATCGTCTTATATCAAGTGATTAAAACTTGTGATACACACAATTTGTTTCTATTGTTGAATACAGTGCTGTTATTCAGGACACCCTGTATAGGCTCGTATTCAGTTAAATGACTTAGAATTGCCAGCTAATCCTACTGTTCAAGATTGACCAAAAATATTTCAAAAATATTTCTTATAACAAAATTTTCTTGTATTTGATACTTCAGGAGATCGTAGCAAGGTTCATTTTAAAAGCAACTAAACAGTGCAGGTAAAATTGAATTAATTGCCATGATTGTTGTTTTTAAAATGTCTAATCTGGACGACTGAGCTTTATATCAAATCTGAGGACTCTCAATTCAGGTTCATAAACTAGTGGAGTTATTAGAAAAGAGATATCTCCAACGAAGCTATAGCAATGCAGATCTTACAAATTTGTCTTGCCTCAAACGGCGCTACATCACAAATATGTGACAAAAAGTAGATCTAGGGCTCTCGATACATGAACCCCTTTTTTCCGTTAAACTCCGATCAAAGATGTTGGTTAAAATTATAATTATAAAATTATAAGTGGTACATTGTTTTAAATACAGAGTGTCCCGAAAAAAAAGTCATGTGTCAGATCACGACTACAGAAGTAAAAAGATCTTTGTAGGAGTGTATGTCTAGTTTCTCTTAACGCAAAACAATAATTAACACTTAAGTGGTTTTAGTGAAACAGAAACGCAATAAACATAATCAATAAGTCAATTGTGTAATAAACTCTTTTTATGAACGTCTTTTTCAAACAAATAAAACAAATCAAACAAATAAAAAGAAACACCACAATTCCAAATTTGAGTCTAACTTGTTCTTATAGATCAAAAAACAACAAAAGGGTGTGGTGGTGGAAAGAAAATCCTCCTCAATTAAATGGGGGTGAGCCACCACACCTATACACGCAACAACGAATGAAGTGACGACAATCGACATTCAAGCTGAGTGGTCAATCCAAGAGGCTGTACTCCTCGCGAATCCAATTGGATTACCGGATACGGTGGGATTTGGCAATCAACACTCGTAGCACCCCATAGCCTCACAAGCATGGTTGCTAAAAAGCTTATGAAGAACATTTGCTTCATTTCGCAGAATGTACGTGGAATAAAATCTGCCTCGAGACTCGAAGAGTTGTTCAACTCGCTATCATTACGTAAAAATGTTTGGGGTATGTGTCTTCAGGAAACATGGAGATTCGGACATGAGACTCTTGACTGTGACAAGTTCAAACTAATAACAAACGGACTTGAAAAAACAAACGATGCGTGTAATCGTGGCTCGCAATGAGTCGGCGTTGTATTAAACCACGAAGGAATATCCGCATGGAAAGCAGCAGGATACGAAAAGCATATCGATTATGGTGCTCGAATTATTGCTATAAGACTCTGTGTTAAAGACAAACACAAAAGAGACGTTTGTTTATTTCTTGTATCAGCGTACGGTCCTGTCGGTAATGCACCAGACCAAGAGTGGGATGACTATCTTGAAAAATTCTCAAATTGTATCAATAAGAGACGCAACGGCGATATTCTGATCATTGGGTCGGACTGCAATACAAGCGTCGGTTGTGCTTCAGATAATGATAATGGTCCACTCGGAAAGTACGGCTTGAGTCACATAAACAATGCTGGTTTACGTTTTCTCACTCATCTTGCCATACACGAACTTAAAGTGAGTACAACATGTTTTACAAAGAGACTCTATGCAACCTGGACACACCCAAGGAGTAAAAACAAACACCAAATTGATCATTTCCTAGTAAACGCTGAAATGTTTCATCGTATTGTTGACGCAGGTACGTGTAAACAAGTGATTGACAGTGATCATGGTGCAATCATGATCAGACTTCGTATTATGAAACGTTTGAAAAAGAAAACTACCCCTCGAAATCGCTTAATAAATCTTGATTACACTGTTTTAAATGACAGAACTGTTATGTTACAACTTTTGCGAACATGTGAAGCTGAACACTCCAAATACAATAACCCATACAGAGATTATCAAATCTGTATCCTCAGCTTGTCATTCGATTATACCAACAAACCCAGAGCACAGCCAGGCTGGTTTGAAGCAAATAAAGAAACTTTGATCCCGTTGATAAGCAATCGTAATGAAGCAATGCAAAGAGTGCTACGAAGGAGGACGAGAAATAGCAGTGAGAAATTGAAACATGCACGAAAGAAGCTGAAACGTGAAGTCAAAAATTGCTAAAAACAAGTGGATAGAGTTCCATTGCAATAACATTAATGACTTTGGTACCAAGAAAGCTTGGGAATCTATTAAAATACTTAGAGGTTCTCTGGCAAAAATTCGTCCATCTGTACAAAAACAAATGAAAAAACCAGATGGCTCTACATGTCAAACACCCGAGGAAAACGACACCGTTTTGTATAACCACTTCAAGAATCTTTTTGATCAAGAAGGCACGTACTATCCCACAGTGCTGGACGAAATTTCCCAACACCCTGTCCACAAAGAATATGACCACCCTCCGACAGATGAAGAAATCCAAAAAGCTACGTCCCAACCCCTAAAAGCTACTCGTATCATCTTACGACAGATCATTATAAACTTTTGGAATACAGAAATTGTTCCTGATGAATGGAACATCGGTCGACTGATTGCACTCCCAAAGAAAGGTGACTTATCACTACCCAAAAACTATCGTGGGATAATGTTGTTAGAAATTACATACAAAATCATTGCTAACATTTTACACGCCCGATTGCTTCCGATAGAAGAGCAACTAGATCATGAGCAACAATGCGGCTTCCGACCAAAACGTGGCTGCATTGACGCTGTCTTCACAATCAAATCCGCAATTAAGAAAAGGAGTGAGCATGGACTGGAATCGTGGGTGTTATTTCTTGACTTAGTCAAAGCGTTTGACAGAGTGCCCAGAAAATTGTTATGGGGCATTTTACTGAAGTACGGTGTGCCACCTAAACTTGTGAACCTCCTAACTGCTTTACACAAGACATTTGCTGTCAAAATCGACAACAACTTCATCACTGATCCCATCAACAATAGTATCGGTGTTAAACAAGGGGATGTCCTAGGCCCCATGCTCTTCACGTTCTTCATCACAGCAACCATCAGTAGTTGGAGAATAAAATGTTCTGCCACTCCTTGTGTATTCATGACAAAAAATGATGCTCAAATGACAGGTAGATCGTTCAAAGCACGTGGAGAACCAATTTCGTTGCTTGATTCAGAATATGCAGATGATACTGCAATCGTATTCGATAATCGTCATGATGCTGTTGTTGAGACGCAATCACTAGTTCACCACTTTTCTCGCTTTGGTACAGAAATCCACACCGGAGTAACAGAGCCTCGTCAAAGCTCAAAAACTGAATTGCTCTTCTGTGCCAAGGCACCTTCTCTTTACGAATTGCGAGAAGATTACGATAAAGCTGATTTCTCTGACATCATTTTAACCAATAACCGAAACATCCCAATCGTTAACCAGTTCACATATTTAGGAAGTATCATTTCAACAAATGGTACAGATGACCTCGAGATTGAAACACGTATTCGTAAAGCGGGAAATGCGTTCGGCGCACTGAGAAAATCGATTTTCAGCTCCTGTAGTGTCACAAAGGGAAAAGTTTATTCTTCTTTTGTTTTACCCATACTCTTGTATGGTGCTGAATGTTAGTGTGTTACAGAAAAGTTATTTAAGTTATTATCGAGATTTCATCATCAATGTGTTCGTGTTATGTGCCACACCAATCGCTTTCGGGCTTGGCAGGAAAGGCTTACGTTGTTATCTATGTTCGAAAAGTTATCTTTGAAATCGATTGATTTGTATGTTGCAAAAAGCAATTACAATGGGCTGGGCATGTAATGCGTATTTTTGGGAAAGGTTACCGAGAAAAATGATATCTTGTTGGGTTCGATCTAAAAGGCCCAGAGGTTGTCCAAAGTTTACATATGGTAGATCTATTTCTAAATGTTTGAAAAAAGCTGGTATTGATAAATGTAATTAGTATGCGATTGCCTCTGATAGACTGAGATGGTGGAAGTTGATTAACAATATTTCGTATCGTAGATTTTTATTTTGATAGCAGTTATTTATTCTTTAGTTATTTATTTTCATTATTTATTTTTATAGTTTATGTAGTATATTGTGCAGTGATCTCTGACTTAGGTTAGAGCCTATTCCCATTTTTTGGGAAGGTGTATGTCTTGTCTTGTCTTGTCTTTTTCAAACAAAGACATATTAACGATCACATTTTATTAAGATACGCAAAGACTTATTTTTTACTTGTAGTCGTGTTTTGAAACATGACTTTTCTCCGGGACACCTTACATCTAAAAAAACTTTTAAAGGTCTCAAAATGTATCAGTACGGCTTAAATCCATACAGCTATACGTTAAGCACTGCACTTGTTTCTTACCAAATAGTTTCTATTTGGACTTGATGCAAAGGGTATGGAACTAGTATAGCAGCCTATGTATCTTTTGATAACCGACATAAAATAGCTCAATCGGCGGTCAAAGTTGTATTGACGCTTATAATGAGAGCTGACATAATCTTTATTTTAAACCTAAGAGTTTCATGGCGTCTCCAATCTTCAGTGAAATGATGCTTATAAAAAACATTATCTTATGGCCGTTTATCATCATCTTTTAGTACATCAAAACTTGGTAAACAATTGAAAATGTTTCCAGAGATTCAGCAGATGTTTAGTGAAGGTTCGGAATGTGCTATCTGTCACACACCTTTCTTGAACGTCTGGTTGGAATGTGTACGTTTCGTAGACACTAAAAAGGTTAGTTTTCTTTCTTTAAGTCACACCACGTCACGTCTCGACCATTACCCGCCTCGCTTTGGAACAATTACACTACAGTACCACTCTTGATATAACTTAAGGGCTCTGACGGAAAATTGATTTTAGTACTTGAACATAAAAGTTATGTTTTAGGTTCTTTAACACTTAACAAAGAATTGCCTTTTTAAATTGCTTTTTAATCAAATCCCTTAATAGTAATAAAGAATTTAATTAAAAAAATGACGTTATGAACTTTAAAAAGACGTTAATGATATGTTTCATCACCTTCTTTTATAAAAAGTGCTAAGTTTTAATGGGTAATTAACCTTTTTGTTTCGAAGTTTTTTCAAACTGTCCGCAAAGAATTGAACTGTTTTAGATTTTTCGGAAAAATTTTCTAAATTAGTGCATCAAAAGTTATGGCTGTTTTTCTATGAAAAATTTGGATGGAAAATTGGTCAAAAAGCACTATTTTCAAGATTTTGAAGCAAATAAGCTTTTAGAAAAATTTTCCGAAAAAATAATTTTAGTTCGGTAAAAGATACCATCTACCGCAAAAAATGTTTTTTCTTCGCCGAAACTAAGCTCTTCAAAGTTGAAATACTCTTCTTCGCAAAAGTCTTCATTTTCTTCTTCATCAAATTTTTTCATTGTGATAATTGGCCTAACAGAATATATAAAACATGCCACAGTTTTGAATCTGTTAAATGACGCGCCTTACGCGCCCACGCGCCCACGCGCCCAATACACAGGAAAAAATTTTCGATTTCCAAGGTTGGAAATTTCAAGTTTTCTTAGTTGGAAAAAAGATAAAATCCAATGGAAAATCCAACCTGGAAATGTGGGACATTCTCCAAGGTCGGAAATTTAGCATTTTCCATGGCTTGGAATTTTCAAAGATGCAGGTTGAAGAAAGCCAAAATCCAAATTTAACAAGGTTGGAATTTTTTAAAATTCAGTTGGAAAAAAAGCCAAAATCCAAATTTAACAAGGTTGGAATTTTCAAAAATCCAGGTGGAAAAAAGCCGAAATCCAAACCAAACAAGGTTGGAATTTTCGAAAATCTAGGTTGAAAAAAGCCAAAATCCAAATTTTACAGGGATGGAATTTTCGAAAATCTAGGTTGAAAAAAGCCAAAATCCAAATTTAACAAGGTTGGAATTTTTCAAAATTCAGTTGGAAAAAAGCCAAAATCCAAGCTAAACAAGGTTGGAATTTTCGAAAATCTAGGTTGAAAAAAGCCAAAATCCAAGCTAAAAAAGGTTAAGCCAAAATCCAAAAAATGATGGCAGAGATGTGGAAAAAGAGATCTTAAACAAGGTTTTTGTTTTTGTGAACAGTCACTCGCTAGCCTAGGTCGATGGCTCCCGGTCAATCTCTCGTTATTGTTCGCACAGATACGTGGTTGATCTTAGATCATTCACACAGCTCAGCAGGGCACCATTTGAAACTATGACACAAGTACCCTATGTGCTTCACTGTGCGAACTCACTGCGGTTGACCGAGACCGCTTCGAAGGGACGCCTCACCTGACGGAAACTTACAGCTTGACTGCTCACATTATAGCCTAATATCTAGGTTAGCTATACATCAAAACAGTTTTGAGCGAAAAATCGCTTGTGGTTTTCTCAAAGGACATGCAGAAGCAGCCACCGACCTAAAATTTGCAAATATCTGTTCTGATTTGCCAGCTGGAAGGATTTCCACGAAATTAAGAACAGTTCCTCGTTTTCCAGGGGAGAAATTTTTACTTCAGAACAGTTATATTTTTCCAGCTAGGAGGTAAAAAAACTTTCAGAACAGATACGAAATTACCAGGCGATTGATTTTACGCGAGTTAACTGTTCTTATCTACCAGGGCTGACAAAATCTTATAAGAACAGATCGCTAAATTCCAGCTTGACATTGAAGGACTTTTAAGAACAGAAACTTAATTTCCAGCTAACAGTTCAACAGATCCACAATTTCCAGATGTTTTGTAGAACAGATGGAGAATTTTCAGCTGCCACTCCAGGCAACCACATTCAGGACTTTTTTGAAATTCCCTCAGAACAGATAGGAAATTCTTAGACACCTTATTTATAAATATAAGATATCAAACTATTTTTTTCATAAGAACAGATCATATTTTTCCAGCTGGTCCCAATCTTCAGTAGAACAGATCATATTTTTCCATCTGGTCCAAATCTTCAGTAGAACAGACCATATTTTTCCAGCTGGTCCCAATCTTCAGTAGAACAGACCACTTTTTTCCAGCAGACTATTTTCTTTAGTTCGCTAAGAACAGACCGCCATATCCAGCTGAAACGTGCCTTCAGAACAGATATTTTGAAGTCCCCCTTCGGTGGATGCTTTCGGACATGCGCAGAAAATGGTTACAAAAACACAATTTCCACATGGATTTTTAACGTTTTCCAAACTGTTTGGAGAAACACAAATTTCCAACCCAAAAAGTCTAGTTTTCCAAGAAAGAGTCTCTTATCTCAATTTCACAAAAGTGTAATTTCCACAAGGATTTTTAACGTTTTCCAAACTGTTTGGAGAAACACAAATTTCCAACCCAAAAAGTCTAGTTTTCCAATCGAAAGAGTTTCAATTTCACAAAAGTGTGATTTCCACATGGATTTTTAACGCTTTCCAAACTGTTTGGGAGAAACACAAATTTCCTACCCAAAAAGTCTAGTTTTTCAACCCGAGGTATCAAATTTACAAAAACATGTATTTTCACATTGATTTTTGACCTTTTTTTCAATTCCCAAACTGTTTGGAAAATAAAAATTTCCCATACCCAAAAAGTCATGTTTTCCAACCAGCCTTGGAAAATTGTCATTTCTACATGGTTTTTTTTCACTTGATTTTTCAAGGGCATTGGTTTATTCTACAAAACCTATGGGTAATTTACGTTTTCCAATTCAGCTTAAGGTAATCGCTAAAATTTCCAACCTTCAATTAAAAAACCAAATTTTCCAACCCAAAAATATTGAATTTCCAACCTTGGAAATCGAAAATTTTTTCCTGTGATATTTAGGCGATTTATTTTGCAATTTTGCTCCGCCCAAAATTACTTCCCTTAACACTTAACACTTAAGGTAGTGTACATTCGATATTATCTGTTTTGAAAAACGTGACATTTTTTTACAAGGCTAGAACGATGATTTATTTTAGGAACCCCTGAGGATAGAATCTCAAATCGAATCTCGGTGCTGTTAGGCCAGCCCCAAGTGGTGCCTAATTTTGTGCCTTATTAAACAATTTATGCTATAGTAAAGAGGTTTTTCATTTTTTGTCAAGTTACATAACTTCAGACATAATAGAAACAAACGTTCGAATCTATAGAGGCTATCCCTTATGCAAATCGAACGTTTGCTTCCATAATGGCGGAAGTTATTTACCAAAGTGAGCTTTTCCAGAAAAAAATTGAATATAGGGGATGGTGGATATAACATTTTTTAGAAATTTACCCCCGGACATTGTGACTTTTGCCCCCCCCCCCGGACATTTTCTGAAAGAGCCCAATATGAAAAACTTCTCGTCTTATCCTTACTTAAATCTTCTTCCAGCTTATGAAGACGAAAAATAATGCCGGTGTTTTGCCCATCCGTGGATTATTATGCTCATATAAATGTTTCAATAGTGTTGGTCATGATTTCTTTGGCATCGCTCAAGCAGTGTGACCATTGAGAAAAGCTTTTCCCCGAAGGGAAAGTATCATTTTAAATGGATATTCTATCAAACCACTTGGGTTCTAGCTTTGTTTGTTTTGGACATTCTCGAATTGTAAATAATATTTTGTTAATATATTTTTGATAATTCATTCATTGTTAATTTTCTAATTTGAAATCAATATTTTCTAATGAAATATTTATTATTCGGTGAAAATTTTGCGTTCATTCCATGATTTAAAAAATAATTCTAATAATTTAGGGTTGTGTAAATGCGTTCTTATGAGAATGTCCAAAAATATTTTGAAGTACCAGACGTCATAGCAAGTGATTCGCCAGAAAACAAATAAGGGTAAATATTATTTTTCGGAAATTATGAAATGAAAGTGAAACTCTCCAAGAAACAACATAAAATTTCCCCTTATTTGATAAGGTATTCGATAAAGGTTTTGAAACCTTAGGGTGTTCTTACTTTTTGGGTAAAGCTATCAGTATTTACGGATAATTTTTGGTGATTTTTTAAAAGAAATTTTTCTGGCGCAACTTTTCTTAGAATGTTTTTTTAAGAGTTTTTAGCCTTGAATCATTATGAATGTTCTTATGAACTTTGTTCTTATAGCAAAGACGTGTCATAATAGCACGTATCGGTGTTATTTCATGTATCTTTAGCCTCAAGTTACATCAAATTTGTGGTTTTAGTATTCAGGATTTTGAAAACCTCAAATCTTGGATTTCATGTATTGAAATGAATTCTTCCTATCAGGGGATATCACGTAATTTCCATAATGGTATCTTTATTTTAAACTCAAAAGTGAAGGTTTCTTTTCATGTAGAAAAGAACAGTTCTCTAGAATAACACACAATCTTAAAATAAGTTTGTTGGTCGGAGGTGATGTTGATGACAAAATTGAGAATACACAAAAGTCAGTTTAATGGTATATTAACGCAGTAACTATTTCTTACATCGTCGCTAAAATCAGTAAGGTATTCAATCTCGAAATAGTATCTTTTGAGATTGAGGCTAACCCCTTTTCATACAAAGAAAGAAGGTGGTACTACGTTTCCAACCATTGATCTTAACGGTACAATATCTCTGTTATCATTGAAATTTATTGATCGAAGCAAGGATTTTGATGCAAAGGAATGAATATGACTTTGGAGAATTCATTTTTCTTCACCAAAAGGATTATTCTTCAGAATCGCAACACCAGTAACCTTCACCAAGACCAGTACAAACCAATAACACCATTGAACCAAAGAAGACTTTTGACATCACCTGTTGAAGATAGCCATGATCGATTGTCCTGTTGTAAATGCAACCAACATTCTAATAATTCAAACAAAACCTTCTTAAAGAAGAATGAGAGCAACGAAAATAAATATGTCAAAGCTCGAACTTCGGCAAAGCAACCAATCAACAGTGCTGTTACTATGAACATTTTAAGTGATTTAGTCACCGAGAGTTCACTACACCTATCCGAAAAGGATGGTAGCATGCTACCAATTAAGTATATTTGGACAGTAACAAATTGAAATGTATTATATGAACTTAAGAACTATGTATAAGAACTCTACCTTGTTGCTATCAAAATTGTGTTATTGGGTTGGTAAAGTTCCCCTTTGAAGATTTGAGAGTTTAGAAGCACATTTTGACAGACTTGACCCTTAAGGTGGGAGTCACATGAAGTTTTGAGATTTGGTGAAAAAATTATCGATTTCGAGATTTTGCGCGTTTTATGACCCTATACCCTTTCTGAACACACTCTGAAAATTTTAAGGTCGTAGCATTTAAATTTCCTGAGATATAAGGTTTTTTCTAGACTCTGTGTAACAGACGGGTGTTCACCAATTTTGGCAAGCTCTTTGCAATCTTTCAAAGAATGATTCAAAACTAAAATAGAAATACAAAGAAAAATAACTAACTTGAACAAAAACAAAAGTGTGAAATTGACACGCCTACTTGTGGAAAATCTAAGTTCTAGCGATAATGTATAGTATATACAAAAGAAAAAAACTCATGTTGAAAGAAAATTGAATGCCTGAGTTTAAGTATAAGTGAAAATCTAAGTTGAAAATGTAAGTTGAAAATGTAAGTTGAAGTATAAATTGAAAGTATAAGTTGAAAGAAAAATGTAAAAATATATAAGTTCTATTTACCAGCATGCCAGGAAATTGATATTGTGATGGTCCTGAACACAAAAGAGCTTGAGCTTGAAGTTGAACAAAGTTTGATTGATTAGAAGTGCTATCAACCTAGCTTAAGAGCTAACTAACTTGAATGATGTAGCCATCTTGAATTGATTTGAAAATTGAGTTTGAGAGATGTTAACTCCTCAAAAGCTAGTTGACAACTGATGACAAAAAACAAAGTGCTGGTTTTGTATCAAAAAGCAAAGTGGACAAAAATTATAAAAAACTAAGTTGATATGTAATAAATTATGAATAAATAAATTATTTTTTGTGTATAAATTATATAAATTATTTTAAAATTGAATTGTGTGTAAAATGCAGAACAAACCAAAGGACAAAGACCAGAACAAAGTGGACATGCAAAGAAAACTTACAAAATGTGTCTAGACCCTTAGGAAAGCTCTGTCCACATGTGGCAAAAACAGAAAGACACTGAAAAACACAGAAAACTTAAATATGTATATTTTTTGTAAATTTTGAATAAGAATAAGATAAAAGCATTTCAACCAGACCAAAACATAATAAATGAAATTTTGCATTTCATGAATTTCTTTAGTTTACACTGCCCGGCCGGCATATGCAAAATTTCAATTGCTCAAGTTATCAATATCACTTATAATCAATTCATGAAATAAAGGCAATTCATCCACAGGGTGTATCATAACCAAGCCACGCACTGCACGAAAGGTGGTACGATTGACATTTTCGGTGTGGTTACGATATTCGACTTGGCACCTTCGAATACGATCATCCTTGCTTGTTTCGACGCTTTTGATCTTTCCATATTGATATGTGTTGCATAACTGGCTTTCCCTGCTTTAGGAAAAGTACAATATCACCAACTTTCAAATTAAATGTGTTATCAAACCATTTTGGCTGATGCATAAGCTTTGGCAGATGAACGGTTAGCCATACTTCAAACCAGGCATTGAATAGCTCCTCATTTTGTTTGAGAAACTTGTCGGGTTTTGAGGTGATATTGACAGGAAATGATGGACTCCTGTTATTGTTACGACCTAACAGAAGTCGGTTTGGAGTTAAGATGTCGGAGACTTCAAACTCTGAATGTCCATAGAGGGCCAGTGGTGCGTCGTTGATGGTGTTTGACAGCTGGCTGGCGACGGTTTCCCATTGAAGCACGGAGGAGAAACGATACTTGTCAAAGTTGATGTTGAGTGATTTCTTGATTTCCTGGATTTTCCGCTCCACCTTGCCATGCATGTGATGACCGGATACAGGACAGGTTTGAAAATCGACAAGAACATCTTGAAACAGGCGGTTTTGGATATCCCGAAAGGAAAGTTTAAGCGTTCCGCATCCCTTGACTAGTTGACTTCCTTCGTCAGGTAGTAGGTACTTGGGATATCCAACTTCGCTGGCAAATCGTGTAAATGATAAGATGAATGCTGGCGTACTATAATCATCCATGATCTTGATCTTTGTAGCGGATGTTGTTGTGCAGCAAAAGATTACCATCCATATTTTGATTGTGGTACGTTTGTGGAAGTTTGAGTATGAAGTAAATGGTCCACACAAATCCACTTGTGTTGAATAGAATGGAGGGGCGATGTTCAAATTGTGGTCTGATATCGGTCCCATTTCCACATTGATTGTTTTCTTTGCGATGTATCTGCATCTTTCACAGCGTCTTCGGACGAGCTTGACAAGATCACGACCATCAATGATATAGGATATTTGAAGGACATAACGGAGAACAGTTTCAACTCCAGCATGTTTGGCAACTGGATGGTTCCAATGGACATGATCGACAATGCTGTAGGCAATCGGTGAGTGTCTGTCGACCAGTGGGACGAAGAATGATGATGCGGTGAGGTCAAGCATTATGTTGGTGAGCTTTCCAGTTGCTGTCACATTGTTTGTAGGTAGAATTCTGCCAGTGTAATGTAAGATTCCATCCTTCATTGTTGAGATTCGTTCATACTTCTTTTTCAATGAGAACGATTGTACTTCCTCTGTTGCTTTAGTGAAGAAGTATTGAAAAGTTGATTTTTCACATGGTTGAAGAGCGATACGTGACAATCTTTTCTTGCGACATGCAAAGTTTGATACAAATTGAAATATCGCGCTCATGATTGCCAATGATTTTGTCCAACCATACTTCATTGGGTTCACAAGGTACTCTGAGAAGTCGAACCGTTGATTTATGGATGAAAAGTGGATGGATGGAGGTATAGTGATTGGATCAACAATTGGGAGAATCTGTTCTTTCTTTGCAGCTTTGAGTTCTTCATTTGTGAGTTTGACTTGATCGACAGATTTCACGGGGAAGGTATCCTCAGGATCATGCATCCAATCAAACCCGTTGAACCAAGTTGAATTTGATGATACATCAGAAATGGTTGTACCTCTCCTAGTTCCAATGTCTGCGATCATATTTTCGGTCGAGACAAACTTCCATGATGCTAGTTCAGTGAATCGGTGGACTTCAGTAACACGACTGCGGACCCATGGCTTTAGTTGCTTCTCAACACCATTGATCCAGAACAAGGCAATTTGGCTGTCTGTCAGTTTCAAGCTTGATTTGAGTTTTGATCCAAAGGCTCTTCTAACGACTTCTCCAGTGTGTGCGTTGAGAGTTGCTGCAAAGAGTTCACCTCTTGGTTGAGTAGTTCCATCTGGGATGAGTCTTGAGCGTGCGAAAACAAGTTGGCATGAAAACTTCCCACACTTTCTCTTGAAACGTGCGTAGATTGCAACACATGCGATGTTTTTAGAAGCGTCTGCTGTATCGATTGAGTTGATCTCTAAATTGATGGCATCCTCTGGTACGATTGCACGTCTGTATTTTATTTGGGAGATTTCTTCCATCATTTTGAAATGTGAGTCCCATATTTGTCGAAGATTGTCTGGGATACGATCGTCCCATCCAATGCCAAGATCAACAAGGTGATGTAGATCAAGCTTCATTGCGGCTGTCAGTGGTGTGATTTTCCCAGATATGTCATAGAGTTCAGCTACTTTTGAGACACATTGTCTGCGAGTGAGGTTAAGTGGTACATCATTGATTTTGACAGGTTTTCTTGCCTCTGACTTTCTTGGCAAAGTTTAGCTCGCTGACATCTAATGACACAACATCTTCTTCCGGATACCACTTCATTCCAGCGACACCAATGCTTTCACCATCTGATGTCAGGTCTGGCTTTGGTTTTTGGTGGGAGAATGTTATTCCTTTGAGTGAGAGAAACCTCCACGATTGACCACGATCTCAAGTTCATCAGCACGTTGAGTGGCAAGCTCCATTGACTTCTCACCGGATAGACAGTCGTCAACATAGATATCCTTCATGACGATTTTAGCAACTTCTGGGTAGTCTTCAGAGGACAGTCGTCCGGTTTCCCTCAGGGCTCGCTCTGATTGATTACCTGATGACTTCACACCATAGATCAATGTCTTTATGACTTTCTCTTTTGGGATTTTGGTTTTGTCAAGTTGTTCCTCCCAGATATATCGTTGTAGGCACCAATGATGTTCACGAAGACGAACTGAATTATACATCTTCCTAATGTCAGTGTGGAAGGCTGTATGATGTAGCGACCATCGTATAAGAATTTCAACTAGTCGGTTCATGTTGTTGGTTCCCTTCGCAAGGATGTCGTTCAGACTGTATCCTGAATCAGTGGGTTGCGATGCATCAAAAACGATTCTGCAGGGCGTGGATAGAGAGTTTGGCTTCCACACAGCTCTCCAGGGGATGAAGTTGACTACTTTGGTGTTGGATAGCATCTGTTGTTGTTGTGGTGTTAAGTTCTCCACGTAATCAACGTAGCCCATTGATTGTAACTTGGCTTCTGATGTGATGACATCCTTCTTGTCTGATGGTTCCTTGTCCAACTTCCTCAGTTGTTGGAAGTATACCTTCAGTGCCTTGTGTTTGTTGTTGACAAGTTTTGTCTCAGGGTTGTGGAGTAGTGGCAGGCTTGCGTGTGAGATACGATTCTTTAACTCAACTGAAACAGATTGATTGATTAAGTGTTGCTCCACTTCTTCTTTCAGGCTGATGGATTCGATTGATTCGCTTATCTTGCACTCTTTACAGTCTCTGCAGTGAACACATCGATATGTGATTTGACTTCCGGCATTCTCAGCTTCTTCAAAGACTTTGCTGTTTCTGGTGACGAGTGCTGTTGGGTGTTGGTCGTCAAACTCCAGCATGAGGTTTTGTTGGTGATCCTTTTCAACTTTGACGTGAATTAGGTCAACTTCTGGAAGAGTAGTCAGTTGATGGCTTGATAGTTTACGATGAGTTGCAAGGAATGTATTCATTTGGTTGACTGCAATGTGATGCTGGTTGATGATGTTGAAGGCACGATGAGGGCCTCCTACAACGCCACGGCTGCCATCGCTGTTATTGAACAAGGATTGGAATATTGTCAAGCCGGTTGTCAGTTGGAACACTTCCTTTGGATGATATCGATGATACTTGATACCTAGCATGATATCTACTTCCCCACCAACGGATGATGGGAGTGATGGTAGGTCATCTGGGTTGCCTCCAGTCTTCTGAAATGCTGAGATGATATCCTCCTCCACTTGTTTGAGCTCATACGTGGGGAAGGTTGACGTGATCTTTGGAAGACAAAGTCCTTTTAATTGTGCATCATAACCGTTGTGTAGTGGGATGTTGATGTTGACTTTGTAGGATCCAGAACTGTAGGTTTGAACGTTACCAACACCTCCAATTGGGATGTCACCACTATACTCTACCTTGGCTCTCTCACCAAGACGTTTGACAGCATTCTCCGAAATGACCATGTCACTACAGCCAGAATCGAAGAATATGGTAAATAGCTGGCCATCAACAATAACTGTTTGTAGGATGTAGATTGCATCATTGTCGTCGTCATTGTCAGTACTGTCAACATCTGATGGTTGTGTAGTCTTACGTCTTGAGTTGTAGGACTGAGTGTCGATATGAAATACCAGTTTGATGTCTTTGGAGAATTGTTGAAGTCTCGTTTGTCGTAGGATGCATCTTTCTTTGAAGTTCTGAAGGACTTGGTGGCATTCAGGCGTTGAGGCATGGTCTTGGCAGACGAGAACATGCTTCTTGACGTCGAAGTTGTCGTGAGATGGGTGTGGACAGGTGAACTCGCGTTGACACCGTCCCTCCTGGTGTTTTCCTTTTGATTGTTGAGCGCCTGGAAACAGACACTGTGTGCAGTAACCCTTTTGGCGTAGGGTGTTGAATCGTTGGGATGGCTTCATTTGGACGAATTCTGGACATGAGAAATATTGTAATAACTTTGAGTTATTGGGTCCATTTGTCTGGATGTGTCCTGTTGCACCACAGATGAAACACTTTGTTTGGATGATCGGATTTTTGTAGTCTGTATGGTGTGAACTTCTACCACCTCCTGATGGTCCTTGTTTGCCATTCCCTGGTGTTTGTTTACCAGTATCGCTTGTTGGTTGAGAACAGTGTAACAGTTTGAGTTGTTGGATTGAGAGCTCTGTTTCGAGGAATTTGATAAACTCCTCCCATACATCTGGCTGATTGAGTGTTTTTCCTTCAAGAAAGGAAAACCATTTGGTTTGACGTGCATCATCCATCAACTGATAGATGTCTTCAAGTGTTTTCCCATAAAAGAGAAAATTTTCAATTTGATGTTTTCGAGACAAGTTCATTGCATCACGCATAAAGTTAAGCATGCTACTGATTGTTTCAATTTGCTTCTCAGGATCACGATTACGCCATAGGCGGGTTGCCTTGTTTAATGTAGAAAGTTTCTTTGATAGAAGAAGTTTCGGATCACCATATGACGACTTTAGTCTACGCCATATTTCATCAATGTCATCAACTCCTTTAACAAGGGTAAGGGCTGGGCCTTCAAGATAGTTGTTCTTAATCAAATCAGGAAGGTGAGCAGTTGGTGTTGATTTAGCATGCAACTTGTCGAAATCAGTTTTAAATGAATAAAAGTCTGAAGATGAGTCATACCCTTTAAACTTGCTTAGTTTAATGTTCAGTTTGGATGATTGAAATTTTTGTTCTTTGGCAATCTCCTGATGTTTGAGTGTTGCTTCAAGGTTTGTAACATACATGGATTTCGAAACAACTAGTGCATCATATGAAGTAGTGACAGTTTTGATCTCATCATTTGGAAAGTTATGTTGACTTAGAAGGATTTTCTCCATCTGTTTCGAAAGATTGTTCATACTCTGTTGATTAGCAGAAATGTTGCGTTCAGCTAGAATAAGTTCGTCATAATTAAATTCAGCTGGTTTCTTGTCGAAGACTGCCTTGAGCGTTTTGATGGTTCCCTTAACCTCCTTCATTAGGAAGTCAGAGACAAGTTTGTTTTGATGAGCATCTTGTATTGGTTTATCGATAGGGCGTACTGATTGGCGACGACTATGGATGCGCTGGATAATTTCTCTTGTGTTAGTAATTGCATCATTAAAAACTTTAAGGAATGTTTTTTCATATACATCCTCATCTGTGATCACCTTTGAAAGTTCACTGTGGATTATCTTCAATCGATTACGCATTTTCATTAGATTCTGAAGCACATCTTCAAGTTCATTAAATGACATAAATTCAATATCGTAATCCATACCGAAGTCAGCAATGTCACTGCAAAGGACGTTATGTTCAACGGAAAGTTGCTTGATATCGTGATCCATTGTTGATTCAGTTTGTTCTTGGAGTGATAAAGTTTGAATGAGTTTTGAAAGGTTGGCGTCAGTTGAGGATGTGTCACTCTGATCACTCTCATAAAGGCTTTCGTACAAATTGAAAGTAGTTTGAAGTGATGACTTCTCAAGGTTGGTTTCACTATCACTTGATGTAGGGCTTGTTGATACAGTTGGTTGATTGGGTGGTAATCGTTGACCACTATTAGCAAATGATTTGTAATTGATTGGTTTGGTCGCAGCTTCACGTTTGCTACGGCGCATGAAGANCAGTTACATCAAAATGCCTCGAAAATGTCAATATGAAAATTGCGTAATCA
>NW_027104149.1:756559-772377 GCF_902728285.1 Clytia hemisphaerica
TAAGTTGAAAATGTAAGTTGAAGTATAAATTGAAAGTATAAGTTGAAAGAAAAATGTAAAAATATATAAGTTCTATTTACCAGCATGCCAGGAAATTGATATTGTGATGGTCCTGAACACAAAAGAGCTTGAGCTTGAAGTTGAACAAAGTTTGATTGATTAGAAGTGCTATCAACCTAGCTTAAGAGCTAACTAACTTGAATGATGTAGCCATCTTGAATTGATTTGAAAATTGAGTTTGAGAGATGTTAACTCCTCAAAAGCTAGTTGACAACTGATGACAAAAAACAAAGTGCTGGTTTTGTATCAAAAAGCAAAGTGGACAAAAATTATAAAAAACTAAGTTGATATGTAATAAATTATGAATAAATAAATTATTTTTTGTGTATAAATTATATAAATTATTTTAAAATTGAATTGTGTGTAAAATGCAGAACAAACCAAAGGACAAAGACCAGAACAAAGTGGACATGCAAGAAAACTTACAAAATGTGTCTAGACCCTTAGGAAAGCTCTGTCCACATGTGGCAAAAACAGAAAGACACTGAAAAACACAGAAAACTTAAATATGTATATTTTTTGTAAATTTTGAATAAGAATAAGATAAAAGCATTTCAACCAGACCAAAACATAATAAATGAAATTTTGCATTTCATGAATTTCTTTAGTTTACACTGCCCGGCCGGCATATGCAAAATTTCAATTGCTCAAGTTATCAATATCACTTATAATCAATTCATGAAATAAAGGCAATTCATCCACAGGGTGTATCATAACCAAGCCACGTACTGCACGAAAGGTGGTACGATTGACATTTTCGGTGTGGTTACGATATTCGACTTGGCACCTTCGAATACGATCATCCTTGCTTGTTTCGACGCTTTTGATCTTTCCATATTGATATGTGTTGCATAACTGGCTTTCCTGCTTTAGGAAAAGTACAATATCACCAACTTTCAAATTAAATGTGTTATCAAACCATTTTGGCTGATGCATAAGCTTTGGCAGATGAACGGTTAGCCATACTTCAAACCAGGCATTGAATAGCTCCTCATTTTGTTTGAGAAACTTGTCGGGTTTTGAGGTGATATTGACAGGAAATGATGGACTCCTGTTATTGTTACGACCTAACAGAAGTCGGTTTGGAGTTAAGATGTCGGAGACTTCAAACTCTGAATGTCCATAGAGGGCCAGTGGTGCGTCGTTGATGGTGTTTGACAGCTGGCTGGCGACGGTTTCCCATTGAAGCACGGAGAAACGATACTTGTCAAAGTTGATGTTGAGTGATTTCTTGATTTCCTGGATTTTCCGCTCCACCTTGCCATGCATGTGATGACCGGATACAGGACAGGTTTGAAAATCGACAAGAACATCTTGAAACAGGCGGTTTTGGATATCCCGAAAGGAAAGTTTAAGCGTTCCGCATCCCTTGACTAGTTGACTTCCTTCGTCAGGTAGTAGGTACTTGGGATATCCAACTTCGCTGGCAAATCGTGTAAATGATAAGATGAATGCTGGCGTACTATAATCATCCATGATCTTGATCTTTGTAGCGGATGTTGTTGTGCAGCAAAAGATTACCATCCATATTTTGATTGTGGTACGTTTGTGGAAGTTTGAGTATGAAGTAAATGGTCCACACAAATCCACTTGTGTTGAATAGAATGGAGGGGCGATGTTCAAATTGTGGTCTGATATCGGTCCCATTTCCACATTGATTGTTTTCTTTGCGATGTATCTGCATCTTTCACAGCGTCTTCGGACGAGCTTGACAAGATCACGACCATCAATGATATAGGATATTTGAAGGACATAACGGAGAACAGTTTCAACTCCAGCATGTTTGGCAACTGGATGGTTCCAATGGACATGATCGACAATGCTGTAGGCAATCGGTGAGTGTCTGTCGACCAGTGGGACGAAGAATGATGATGCGGTGAGGTCAAGCATTATGTTGGTGAGCTTTCCAGTTGCTGTCACATTGTTTGTAGGTAGAATTCTGCCAGTGTAATGTAAGATTCCATCCTTCATTGTTGAGATTCGTTCATACTTCTTTTTCAATGAGAACGATTGTACTTCCTCTGTTGCTTTAGTGAAGAAGTATTGAAAAGTTGATTTTTCACATGGTTGAAGAGCGATACGTGACAATCTTTTCTTGCGACATGCAAAGTTTGATACAAATTGAAATATCGCGCTCATGATTGCCAATGATTTTGTCCAACCATACTTCATTGGGTTCACAAGGTACTCTGAGAAGTCGAACCGTTGATTTATGGATGAAAAGTGGATGGATGGAGGTATAGTGATTGGATCAACAATTGGGAGAATCTGTTCTTTCTTTGCAGCTTTGAGTTCTTCATTTGTGAGTTTGACTTGATCGACAGATTTCACGGGGAAGGTATCCTCAGGATCATGCATCCAATCAAACCCGTTGAACCAAGTTGAATTTGATGATACATCAGAAATGGTTGTACCTCTCCTAGTTCCAATGTCTGCGATCATATTTTCGGTCGAGACAAACTTCCATGATGCTAGTTCAGTGAATCGGTGGACTTCAGTAACACGACTGCGGACCCATGGCTTTAGTTGCTTCTCAACACCATTGATCCAGAACAAGGCAATTTGGCTGTCTGTCAGTTTCAAGCTTGATTTGAGGTTTGATCCAAAGGCTCTTCTAACGACTTCTCCAGTGTGTGCGTTGAGAGTTGCTGCAAAGAGTTCACCTCTTGGTTGAGTAGTTCCATCTGGGATGAGTCTTGAGCGTGCGAAAACAAGTTGGCATGAAAACTTCCCACACTTTCTCTTGAAACGAGCGTAGATTGCAACACATGCGATGTTTTTAGAAGCGTCTGCTGTATCGATTGAGTTGATCTCTAAATTGATGGCATCCTCTGGTACGATTGCACGTCTGTATTTTATTTGGGAGATTTCTTCCATCATTTTGAAATGTGAGTCCCATATTTGTCGAAGATTGTCTGGGATACGATCGTCCCATCCAATGCCAAGATCAACAAGGTGATGTAGATCAAGCTTCATTGCGGCTGTCAGTGGGTGTGATTTTTCCCAGATATGTCATAGAGTTCAGCTACTTTTGAGACACATTGTCTGCGAGTGAGGTTAAGTGGTACATCATTGATTTTGACAGGTTTCTTGCCTCTGACTTTCTTGGCAAAGTTTAGCTCGCTGACATCTAATGACACAACATCTTCTTCCGGATACCACTTCATTCCAGCGACACCAATGCTTTCACCATCTGATGTCAGGTCTGGCTTGGTTTTTGGTGGGAAGAATGTTATTCCTTTGAGTGAGAAACCTCCACGATTGACCACGATCTCAAGTTCATCAGCACGTTGAGTGGCAAGCTCCATTGACTTCTCACCGGATAGACAGTCGTCAACATAGATATCCTTCATGACGATTTTAGCAACTTCTGGGTAGTCTTCAGAGGACAGTCGTCCGGTTTCCCCTCAGGGCTCGCTCTGATTGATTACCTGATGACTTCACACCATAGATCAATGTCTTTATGACTTTCTCTTTTGGGATTTTGGTTTTTGTCAAGTTGTTCCTCCCAGATATATCGTTGTAGGCACCAATGATGTTCACACGAAGACGAACTGAATTATACATCTTCCTAATGTCAGTGTGGAAGGCTGTATGATGTAGCGACCATCGTATAAGAATTTCAACTAGTCGGTTCATGTTGTTGGTTCCCTTCGCAAGGATGTCGTTCAGACTGTATCCTGAATCAGTGGGTTGCGATGCATCAAAAACGATTCTGCAGGGCGTGGATAGAGAGTTTTTTGGCTTCCACACAGCTCTCCAGGGGATGAAGTTGACTACTTTGGTGTTGGATAGCATCTGTTGTTGTTGTGGTGTTAAGTTCTCCACGTAATCAACGTAGCCCATTGATTGTAACTTGGCTTCTGATGTGATGACATCCTTCTTGTCTGATGGTTCCTTGTCCAACTTCCTCAGTTGTTGGAAGTATACCTTCAGTGCCTTGTGTTTGTTGTTGACAAGTTTTGTCTCAGGGTTGTGGAGTAGTGGCAGGCTTGCGTGTGAGATACGATTCTTTAACTCAACTGAAACAGATTGATTGATTAAGTGTTGCTCCACTTCTTCTTTCAGGCTGATGGATTCGATTGATTCGCTTATCTTGCACTCTTTACAGTCTCTGCAGTGAACACATCGATATGTGATTTGACTTCCTTCCGGCATTCTCAGCTTCTTCAAAGACTTTGCTGTTTCTTTCTGGTGACGAGTGCTGTTGGGTGTTGGTCGTCAAACTCCAGCATGAGGTTTTGTTGGTGATCCTTTTCAACTTTGACGTGAATTAGGTCAACTTCTGGAAGAGTAGTCAGTTGATGGCTTGATAGTTTACGATGAGTTGCAAGGAATGTATTCATTTGGTTGACTGCAATGTGATGCTGGTTGATGATGTTGAAGGCACGATGAGGGCCTCCTACAACGCCACGGCTGCCATCGCTGTTATTGAACAAGGATTGGAATATTGTCAAGCCGGTTGTCAGTTGGAACACTTCCTTTGGATGATATCGATGATACTTGATACCTAGCATGATATCTACTTCCCCACCAACGGATGATGGGAGTGATGGTAGGTCATCTGGGTTGCCTCCAGTCTTCTGAAATGCTGAGATGATATCCTCCTCCACTTGTTTGAGCTCATACGTGGGGAAGGTTGACGTGATCTTTGGAAGACAAAGTCCTTTTAATTGTGCATCATAACCGTTGTGTAGTGGGATGTTGACTTTGTAGGATCCAGAACTGTAGGTTTGAACGTTACCAACACCTCCAATTGGGATGTCACCACTATACTCTACCTTGGCTCTCTCACCAAGACGTTTGACAGCATTCTCCGAAATGACCATGTCACTACAGCCAGAATCGAAGAATATGGTAAATAGCTGGCCATCAACAATAACTGTTTGTAGGATGTAGATTGCATCATTGTCGTCGTCATTGTCAGTACTGTCAACATCTGATGGTTGTGTAGTCTTACGTCTTGAGTTGTAGGACTGAGTGTCGATATGAAAAAATACCAGTTTGATGTCTTTGGAGAATTGTTGAAGTCTCGTTTGTCGTAGGATGCATCTTTCTTTGAAGTTCTGAAGGACTTGGTGGCATTCAGGCGTTGAGGCATGGTCTTGGCAGACGAGAACATGCTTCTTGACGTCGAAGTTGTCGTGAGATGGGTGTGGACAGGTGAACTCGCGTTGACACCGTCCCTCCTGGTGTTTTCCTTTTGATTGTTGAGCGCCTGGAAACAGACACTGTGTGCAGTAACCCTTTTGGCGTAGGGTGTTGAATCGTTGGGCTGGGATGGCTTCATTTTTGGACGAATTCTGGACATGAGAAATATTGTAATAACTTTGAGTTATTGGGTCCATTTGTCTGGATGTGTCCTGTTGCACCACAGATGAAACACTTTGTTTGGATGATCGGATTTTTGTAGTCTGTATGGTGTGAACTTCTACCACCTCCTGATGGTCCTTGTTTGCCATTCCCTGGTGTTTGTTTACCAGTATCGCTTGTTGGTTGAGAACAGTGTAACAGTTTGAGTTGTTGGATTGAGAGCTCTGTTTCGAGGAATTTGATAAACTCCTCCCATACATCTGGCTGATTGAGTGTTTTTCCTTCAAGAAAGGAAAACCATTTGGTTTGACGTGCATCATCCATCAACTGATAGATGTCTTCAAGTGTTTTCCCATAAAAGAGAAAATTTTCAATTTGATGTTTTCGAGACAAGTTCATTGCATCACGCATAAAGTTAAGCATGCTACTGATTGTTTCAATTTGCTTCTCAGGATCACGATTACGCCATAGGCGGGTTGCCTTGTTTAATGTAGAAAGTTTCTTTGATAGAAGAAGTTTCGGATCACCATATGACGACTTTAGTCTACGCCATATTTCATCAATGTCATCAACTCCTTTAACAAGGGTAAGGGCTGGGCCTTCAAGATAGTTGTTCTTAATCAAATCAGGAAGGTGAGCAGTTGGTGTTGATTTAGCATGCAACTTGTCGAAATCAGTTTTAAATGAATAAAAGTCTGAAGATGAGTCATACCCTTTAAACTTGCTTAGTTTAATGTTCAGTTTGGATGATTGAAATTTTTGTTCTTTGGCAATCTCCTGATGTTTGAGTGTTGCTTCAAGGTTTGTAACATACATGGATTTCGAAACAACTAGTGCATCATATGAAGTAGTGACAGTTTTGATCTCATCATTTGGAAAGTTATGTTGACTTAGAAGGATTTTCTCCATCTGTTTCGAAAGATTGTTCATACTCTGTTGATTAGCAGAAATGTTGCGTTCAGCTAGAATAAGTTCGTCATAATTAAATTCAGCTGGTTTCTTCTTGTCGAAGACTGCCTTGAGCGTTTTGATGGTTCCCTTAACCTCCTTCATTAGGAAGTCAGAGACAAGTTTGTTTTGATGAGCATCTTGTATTGGTTTATCGATAGGGCGTACTGATTGGCGACGACTATGGATGCGCTGGATAATTTCTCTTGTGTTAGTAATTGCATCATTAAAAACTTTAAGGAATGTTTTTTCATATACATCCTCATCTGTGATCACCTTTGAAAGTTCACTGTGGATTATCTTCAATCGATTACGCATTTTCATTAGATTCTGAAGCACATCTTCAAGTTCATTAAATGACATAAATTCAATATCGTAATCCATACCGAAGTCAGCAATGTCACTGCAAAGGACGTTATGTTCAACGGAAAGTTGCTTGATATCGTGATCCATTGTTGATTCAGTTTGTTCTTGGAGTGATAAAGTTTGAATGAGTTTTGAAAGGTTGGCGTCAGTTGAGGATGTGTCACTCTGATCACTCTCATAAAGGCTTTCGTACAAATTGAAAGTAGTTTGAAGTGATGACTTCTCAAGGTTGGTTTCACTATCACTTGATGTAGGGCTTGTTGATACAGTTGGTTGATTGGGTGGTAATCGTTGACCACTATTAGCAAATGATTTGTAATTGATTGGTTTGGTCGCAGCTTCACGTTTGCTACGGCGCATGAAGATGGTTGGCTGTTTTGAATGTAACAGACGGGTGTTCACCAATTTTGGCAAGCTCTTTGCAATCTTTCAAAGAATGATTCAAAACTAAAATAGAAATACAAAAGAAAAATAACTAACTTGAACAAAAACAAAAGTGTGAAATTGACACGCCTACTTGTGGAAAATCTAAGTTCTAGCGATAATGTATAGTATATACAAAAGAAAACTCATGTTGAAAGAAAATTGAATGCCTGAGTTTAAGTATAAGTGAAAATCTAAGTTGAAATGTGTAAAGTGAAATGTAAGTTGATAAATTGAAATGTATATAAGTATTTACCAGCATGCCAGGAATTGATGTGATGGTCCTGTTGAGCTTGAAGTTGAACAGTTTGATTGAAGAAGTGCTATCAACCTAGCTTAACGCTGAAGCCATCTTGAATTGATTTGAAATTGCGTTTGAGGCTGTTCCTCCTCAAATCGGTTTGACCCCCCGTCAAAGTGGACAAAAATCCTTGTATGTAAATGATGCATTGTATATCCCTTCTTTTGTAAAATGCCAAAGGACCAGACCGTGTGGACATGCCTTACCCCCTTAGGAAAGCTCTTCCAATGGTGCCCCTGAAAAACACACAAAAACTGCAGTTTTGACCATAATAAGTTTGCATTTCAAGATTTGATTTTGGACATTGAGTGTTCAATTTCTATCGCAAAAAATCAATCTTCGGGATATTTATTGCATACCCAGCACTCTGGTCCCCTGTCCGCCTTTGTTTTGACCACTTTACTGTAACCAAAGTATACAATCTCAGAAGAGAAGGAATCTTGTTGTTTTTTGAAGTTTAAAAGTGATTAGAAGACGACTTTCCACTTACCGCGGCTAACATTGTTAGTAAGCACTTTGTCAGGAAATATGATCCTATCGAAACTCCATTCCAATAAAAAATGCTTAAAATTTGGTCCTGTTCAATCCATTTGTAAACTAAAAATCCTTTATGTAGTTGGTGTGGTAAAGAAATGTAGAAGGAAGTGTTCTCAGAACTGTGTGTGAACTGTGAAAAATTTCGTCTTTATAGAGGATGTAGTGTTTATAAAAGTTTAGTTGAAAAAGCTACTGTCACACGTAGTGACAGACAAAAGTCTTCCAAGATATCTGCAATCCCTAATTCTGTTAAGAAGTAAAAAATTCATAAGCCAACTGAAATGCACAAGTTGCAACTTTAGTCAGCAAGAATCTGTCACCCTACAACCCAGTGTAAAAACCTGTACGGAAGGAATGGACTCAATACAAAAGTCCACTGTTTACTCTGCTAGGAAATCTCTGAAAACACCAAACCTTTTACCAACGTCAATTTTTAGAGAAAACCGTTAGCAAAATCAGTAACAGCCTCTCTCATACATCCGAATCGACAATTTCGAAAAACAAAATCATTGCCATTGCCCTCTATCTGAAGTCAAAGACAAATTAACCAAAGAACATCTCTCGGAACGTTCTTCAGAAATTCTTTCAGTATATGAAAATCGGTTGACATCGAAAACTCTATACTTAATTTTTTGAAGCTTGCTATGCTATTGAGCAACAGAAAATGACTACACACATTGAATTTGCTTTCATCTTCATCCATCATGAAGAGACACCATAACAAATTGATAAAGAAAACTTCCTGAATTCCCTAGATGAACTCAGAAATCCTCTTAATTCTTGAAGAACCACCGATGTCCCTATCTCCAAAATGATGAGCTTAAAAATAATCCAATTAAACCTTAACGGATTTAAATCGAAAAAACAAGATCTACAAACTCTCTTAGCTGAAGAAAAACCTGACATAGTTTGTTTGAACGAAACAAAGCTAATTAACAAAGAGACCATCAAAATCAAACACTATACAGCTATCATGACATAGAAAGAATAGAAGAACTTTAAAATCTTATGGAGGAGGGACAGCCATCCTAATTAGAGAGGATATTGCACATGATGAGATAAGGAAATATCAAATAGGGAAATACGAAATGCTTTTAATAAATTTTTCCTGACTCGCTAAATATGTCAAAATCTTTTCATCTCTGTTGCTGCTATTTTCCACCTACTTTTACAGCAGATACTGAAGTTTTAAAACTTCTCTTTCTTCCAAATACAATCATAGTCGGAGACCTAAATTCTAAACACCATACCTGGGGCAGTATAAAAAACAATCATAGAGGTACTACTTTTAGGAAATTGTATGATGATAACAACTTTGAAACATATGTGATGCCACCAAACTTTAAAACCAAAAAAGGTGAATTTAAAGAAGTTATACAACAAGTTATAACATCTCCTATTAGATTCTTTCAAATTGAGCACATTACGTTCGCTTAAATCCATTGGTTCTGGACCACCTGTCTCTTCTCTTTTTCTTTCTTTGATCCTACAGCACCTAAAAATCAAAAAATTGTTTAAACTTTACCATAAACTTAACCTTGAGACTGCTGCTAGGATCATAAATCAATTTTCTTGTGACAAAACTTTTGGAACAAAGAATGTCGAAGAAAAAACGAACAAACTGATCTCCATCCTTCAAGACATAGATAAACATGTACCAACTAAGTTGATACCAAGTAAAAACCAGGGTATGTCTATTGAAACCAGAAAATTGATAAAAGAAAGAAGAAGTATAATCAATCTGTTAAGAGAAAATAAAAATAACATCTTTTTGAGAAGCAGAAAAACAGAATTAAACAGACAGATCAAACAACATATAAGAGATAGCGATGATGCAAGATTCGAGCTCATGAAGAAAAGAATTAATGTTAGAGAAACAACCAAAAAGACCTGGAAATATATAAAAAATTCTAGATGGTGAAAAATGCAACACACAGCATAAAGATAAAGGTTTTGTCAAAGAAGATGGCTCTAAGGTGAAAGATAAACAAGACATAGCTAATTCCTTTAAAGAAAGACAAGAAAAAATTTTCCAACCAAATATTTCCTCTGACAGAAGGCATAAGTATATTGTCGACCACTGGTTTGAGAACACTCTTTTTCATAGAAGAGAACGTTTTTCTATCTATCACATGTTTGATCCTCTCTTGACTAGATTTGAAGTCGAAGAAAAAATAACACATCAAGAGGTTGACAATGTTCTAAAGTCCCTCAAAGTCCACAAAGCACCTGGCCATGATGCCATACAAAATAAACTTCTTTCCACACTCTCTCCTCTCCTTATATCACCACTTACTTCTCTTTTTAATGACTGGTTGAATAATTCCATCTTCCCAGATTCATTAAAAACTGCAAAAATCTCGATGATCCCCAAAGTAGTGAACACAAACAAGATCTCAGAACATAGGCCAATTAGCCTTCTTCCTACTATTGGTAAGATCTTCGAGAAAATCCTTGCAGATAGAATATACAATTGGGCTGAAAATAACAACATTTTAAACAAGGAGCAGTCTGGCTTTAGAGCTAAAAGAAGTACAGTAGATAATCTTTTCCTTTTACTCAACGACTATCAAGAGGCAAAAATCAAGGGTGAAAGAATGCATGCAGTCTTTGTGGATTTGAGAAGGCTTTTGACAAAGTCAACCACTCTCTTCTTCTTTTTAAACTAAACTCTTTAGGTATCCCAAAATACCTCCTAAACATCCTTCATAGTTACCTTAAAGACAGGAAGGCTTATATTAAATACTCTCACTTTAAATCAAACATTTTTTCTTTGAAAGCAGGAGTACCTCAGGGCTCCGGTCTTTCACCTATCCTTTTTTTCTCTCTCTTTGTCTGTGACATTCCCAAACCATCTAGTGATACAACAAAGATGACCCAGTTTGCAGACGATCTGGCTGCCTGGGAAAGGTATAAGAGAGTATATGACTCAAATTTAGACGAGTATATTGAACTTTTGTTTTGAATGGTTTAGTAAATGGGGGCTAGTAGTCAATATGGATAAAACCAAACATGTGAATTTCGGTAGGAGTAAAAGGTCAATTTGGGTTAGAAATGTGAGACTCAAAAAGATAATAAGATCAAATTCCTAGGTCTCCAACTCGACAAGCAACTAAATCTGGTTTCCTATATAACAAGCAAGATTAATAAATCAGCCCATCTTTTAAATTTTCTTCAAACACGAAAAAATCAGTATCACATGTCCAAAAATAAATTATTAATGTTATACAAAAGCCTTTTGAGATCAAGGTTAGAATATTCGCATATTTGTCTACTTTCTATTTCCAATGCTCAGATGTACAATATGGAAAAAATACAAAATAGGGCACTAAGAAGTTATCTTAGGGAAACCTAGATGGACTAGGATAACTGAATTATATAGAGAAGCAAGAGTTACTTCTTTGGAAGATAGGATAAAACGACTTTCAAAAAATTGGCTACTTGCTAGCAATGGTATACACCATCACCCACTCAATAATTATAACTTTTTAAATAGGCCGAATGCAGAAAAAAAGACACTTTATGAAAGACTTGTCTCATTTTAACATTTATTAAATTTTTAGTTTGATTATTAACAATTTTCTTTTCTATTTATATTTATAATACACATATACATATCACTCAAAAAATAATTCCTTTTTAGTTTAATTTTCATTCACACAAATAAAATATTTATATCTTCGTACCTTTACAATCAGAATACAGACAGGTCCTACTAGGATTCCATTATGTCAGCTTTGCTTCGAATAAAAAACCTTTCTCCTTATTACAATACTTTAATTAAAATAACAGTTATCAGTAATAACAACGATCCATTTTTAGAATTTTTAAAGATTTTTAAACAGTTGGGACAGAGCCTGTCAGGTTCATATCCCACTACACACGCACCGAACTCACATATTACGTTTTAGTAATACAAACCATATTCTTTTTAACCCCTATGTTATCTTTTTATAATAGCCAATAATCTCTATTTTAAATTAATTATTTTTATATCCAAGCTCTCTTCACGACCTTCCGAAATCCGCTTTTATTATAAAACATTCAATTGTTATATACCTCTTTAATACTTTTGCATATAATCTTTTTTATACATGCTTAGCACCTTGTGCTTTACTAATTCTTCTTTTTTTTAGGCATATACTCTTCTTTTTAGGCATAAATCCCTTAACCCTCAGTAAGCTGAATGCAGGAACTAAGATGTTTAAACAAAATCCACAATGGGCAAAGGTAGTCTAAATAGATTACGACGCCCCTCAAAACAACATCACACATCATCATCTTCTGAAAGCTCATTGATCATGTCGAGATAATACTTGACTATGTTGTCGTCAGGTCGAAAAGGGATTACAGGAAGGTATTCGAGGATGGCTTTTTCTGGCGTGTTTGTTGATGTATCCTTCATGAAAGCAGTCCAAGATCCTACAGCTGTCAGGGATTCTTCATCGAAGTTCTGATTCAACTCTCTTAAAAATAAGAACAGGGTAGATTATATCAAAAAACAACTGAGTAGATTTAGAACAAGGCAATGAATTAACACAAAGAGTAACAACAGAGAGACTTCATGCAAGAGCACTAGAAAAATGATAGGCTATATGCATCCCCAAAATAATTTCTTATGATAGGAGACGACCAAAGGTTTAATATTCACATCCACTATAACAAAAACTATTTTAGGGATGCGTGCAGTTCGCGAACAAAATGGAGTCGAAATGAAAATAAACTTGAAAATCTCACTTGATACAGTCAGTACCGATTGCATTCACGATTGCCCACGCAAGATCTCTGTTAAGAGCCGTCTTCAACAAAGGCGAGTCTTTGTACTTATCACTGAAGGCTTCAAAGGGTTGAACAGACTCTTTCTTTTTCGGGATTTTGTATCTCCCATAATCCACTTCTGTTGTCTCGTCGTTATTTTCAGCAAATTCGAATTCTTGAAATTCATTGGTGCTATCATTAACGGTTGTATTTCCTGTTTGGAAAATTGTGCCGGTCGTATGATGCGTTGTGTCAAAAACAAGCTCCATGCACTGGAGATAAACCTGGTGGATACAAGTTTGTATTATAAAAAGACGAGTCTTTCAAATTAAAAGAGAAAAAGCCTTACTGCTTACCTCTTCTCTCTTTTTATTCTTGAAAAAATATCATACTTTCTTTAATCTGAGTTCTGCTTGTTAAAAATAAATTCAAAACAAACCATTTACATGAAAGACCTTGTTGCAAAGAAGTTACAAACTAAAGTACTAACTAATATAGGAGGCTAAGAGACTCAAATACTAAAGAATTGCATAAAACATTTCCATACATACAGATCAACTTTCTGTCACCCTTTCTGTCGCCCTGTTTTGGAATCATTATTCCAGCCGGGTCAATCTGTATTAGCAGCAAAAACTGCCGCGGGATTTACCAGTCAGACCCGACTGTTTGTTTACATTTGTTCGAACCGGGTCGGCCGATCACACCGCTAACCAAAATCCAAAATTTCCGGTTTTTGCCGAGTTGATATAGTCTAAGACAACAGCTACCCCCGAAAAAAATTCCCGTCTCCACGTTTGTTCCTCTTAGATGAAACTCGTCTTAGACTATAGCATAGTCTAAGCAAACATCTACTTTCTACAAGTTTTAAATTCGCCAATGGCGTTAGTGACATCATATCTCTTACTATTTTCTACATTTGTTTCCTCTAAAAAAAAACAAAAAACTTGACGAAACTTTTCGAACTGAAATATAAACAATGCAAAAAATGGAACAAGTATTATAATTGATATAAAAAAGAAGACATTGCAGTGTTGTCAAAAAAAGAAAATAAGAAAAAGATAGTCATTTGACGATTTTTTCCACTACTTACCCCCGGGGGGGGGGGGTACTTAGGCAAAAATTAGGCTGCTGGCATCCACTAACGGATTCGTGCTCCTTATAGAGGATGCTTAATAAGCTATATTTCCTTTGTCCAGAGATTTGCCGCCTTTAGCCGATATACGGCTAAAGACATTTTTAGCTGGCGAGTGTCTACAAATATAACATTACGTAATGTTTAAATTTTCTGTGAGGCACCAAATCATAGATTGGAAAATATATTTGGATTATGAAAAAAAAGTAGGCGGAAGGAAGTTTGCTTGTTTTTCTTCCTCCTTTCTTGTTTAATGTGGAGATTTTGTAAAAGATGAGAAATTAGATTTATTGAATTTAAGTGCCCTGATGTATCTTCTGTGTGCACCAACAAAATTTTGCTTCACAAAACTACATTTTGATGCTTTAATTTGGACTTGCATGAGTGTATAATTTTTTACCACACTGGACTCGTTGATCACTTTGGCTCCAGATAATTTTGTCAGTTCTACAGATATGTTGCAGATTATTTCAAGGTATTCTAGTTATGTATATACAGTACATTTTGGGGGTCATATTGAATATTTCTGACATTACTTCTTTATGATTCTACAAAAGGGAGTGTTGTTGTTCCTTCAACAAGTAAAAAGTAAAGGGCCTTTAAATGTTAAAACAAACAAAGAACTTTTCTTCAGCTTTGGCATTGCACTTTTTAATACTGTGTGGCCTTTGTATCTTTTCAGGCACTTAGCTTCAATTCTTTGAAGAGATTGGAGTGTTTCTGGTTGTTTTCTTTCACTTTTGTGTTCATATTTGTATTTTTTGAGCTTCGACCGAAGAGCTGATGGAAAAGTTTTGATAAATTTACAGACCAGATATCTTATAAAAGCAAAAGTCAAAAATAAATCTACAGACTGTCCATAATGCGCGCATCAGATTGTTTTTTATCTTTTTTCTGTTTTGTTTTTCTGCTCTGGGATTCGAATTTCAAATGTAAACATTCCATTGAAAACGTTCGAAACGATCGTTTTTGCGCGCACATCAATGTCAATCAAATTACTCGCCAAGATTTCCTTTGCGAACCGGAAAGCGGTTGGTAGATCATTAAGCAGACCTATACTACCTGTGGTTTTGTAGAGGTCTGCGATTCAGACTAGGCAAAAATAGGTTCTGGGTATGTGCGGACGGTAAGGGTCGGGTTTTTCACCTTTCAAAGTCTCTCTAAGGGTTACAAAAATCAGGAAATTTCAAAATAGTCTCTCTAAGGGTGGGAAAAATCACGATTTTTAGAAAAAAAATTTGATTTTGAGAGAAAAAATTACAAAAAAGTCTCACTAAGGGTAGGAAATTTTTGAAAATCAGAGAAAATTTTTCGAAAAAGTCTCTCTAAGGGTCACTTTTTCACTAAAATTTGGTCTCTCTTAGGGTCGGTTTTCGGAGGTCCCGTCCGCACATACCCCTCATTCACCAACCCTAGTACCCCCCCCCCCCCGGGACTTACCCTCAGAGAAGAGAAAACGAAAGTGATCAATAACTTGAGATAGGTTCATTTACAGGAAAAACTGTAATAATAAAGTTTGATCAGTGAAGAATTTCCGATCCAACGGTATATAACATGATGGGGTTCTGAGAGAAAAATATTTTTTGGGTCCAAGGGTCAAAAATCCGCCATTATGGGTACTCAGATGAGAAATCCAGGTGGCCCAGGAGCTTAAAATCTTCTTATTACCATAAGGAACAAGAAAAACCACAAAAAAGTTAGTCCACCAAATGGATAAGATACTTCCCGGCTCGTACCTGTATATAAGTGTGTTTGGGACACATAGGCATTTAAAACCAAACCTATTCTATTCTTTTTGTCCCTCTAGTAAGCAACATATAACGATCAAAGGAAAGTTTTTCGTTTTTCATAGAAATCTCTGTTAAGTGTGTCTGGAACATCGAGGCAAATGTAAGATCAAACCCATTTTATTCTTATTGTTCCTTTTATATGAACCACAAATAACGACCAAAGGTTAACTTTCTATACAAAACTATGTTA
>NW_027104150.1:0-1870 GCF_902728285.1 Clytia hemisphaerica
GGCCGATTCCGCTCCTCCGCCAACCATGAAACCCCCCCCTACTACTGTATGAAAACAAACAGAAAGAAATTATTTACCACTTACTCTTCTATAATCTTGTTACTTGTATCCTCCACTTTAAGCAATATCTTTTGAACCATAAAAAGAAGATGTCAAATCGCCAGAAATATTGACAAAAGGATTTTCCATGACCATTCTTTTCTTCGAGAAGTTTTGCTTTGAAAATTACTCTGTCGCCTCAAAAATTTATGGAGAACTTTTATACGGGCCAATCAGTCGCCGTATTTCATTTTTATTTTCAAGAAGTAGTCGGGGGGTTATTTCAACTAACTATTTATTAACTGACAATAGTAAAAATAATATGAACATTTTTTTAATGCCTGATTGGAAAGATATAAAAATAAACTTCATATATTTGTAAAGTTCTTGCTAAACGCTCCATTTTTTGCATTTACAAAATCAATGTCATGAAATATTGCACCCCCGGCTACAGGCATGTTTGTATACACTCGTTACCAGACTTCCAAACACCAGTCTCAATAACATAATTTTGGGCGTTTTATGGACGCCTTTTAGACGTCCTGAAAAAATCAAGTCCATTAAAGACGTCTTAAGGACGTCGCGATTGGACGGGGACGGGCTTTGGACGGGCGGACGTGATTTGGACGTCATATAGTCGTCTTTCGGACTTTCTGTGCCCACTGGGCAGGTGTCGAAGGCATCAAGTTGAATAAAATTTCCAAAAAATCAAAGTTAGAATTTGTTTGTGGGCCTTGAGGAAAACAATCCCTTCTAACTAATATTGTCATAAAGGCTAAAGATGAATGCGTTTATGTAAGGTCTTATCTTCAGCCTCCAAATTATCCTACAAGAACATTCTTCTTCATCAGACCCAGAACCATCATGCTCAAAGAAAACAACCATTTTTTGGATAAAGTTCACTTCCTTTGCATCCTTCCCTTCGATTTTGTGTTGTTTTGATTATCTCTACCAAGTTCGTCTATAAATCTGCAGGGATTTTCCGCAAAATTCACCGACCCTTCTCCAAGGTCGGTAAGGGCAAAGATAAAATCAAGAAAAGCGCCAAATTGATATCGTCCGTAAACACAGACTCTATCCGCCGCGAAACATATTACGTTTTATAATATACAAACTATGTTATATCATAATAACATATTATACGGACGATAGCATCGTCTAGTCTAAACGCAGCCTATGAGTAGAAAGTTTTATGTGCGTGTTCACAAAATTGTATTTTAAGCTCTCCCTCTTTTTTCTTTGTCATTACGATTAATTTATACGTTGTAACTACCTTTTGTAATAAGCCTGTGTGATGGAGAACGTTCTTTATATTTTAGCGATAACACACACAAACTTTTCTACTTTATTTCCTCAGGGAGTCGAATTAGGGGAAATTCCTTTTTTGTTGGGAAATTCCTTTTTTGTTGGAAGATTCCCTATTTAAACCACAAGTAGTTATTAACCGCTCTGAGCAACCCAAATTAGAAATTTTTATCTTTTCAAAAACTTGTCGTTTGATTATTACAGTAAAATGGCAGTTTACTACAGTAGCGTTTAGTATGATATAAATAGACCATTATATACCACTAGCCGTCCCGGCGTCGTCCGAGACGACTCTTTGCATGTAGGTTAAAGCTCGCTGCGCTCGCTTCTATCAGTAAAATTGGAGTTTAAGGGAAGCGTGCGTTATTCACATCTTTTTAATTAATCTCTTTCATCACCATATAAAGATGGCATAAATAAAATAACGTATAAATGCTTTTTGTCTATCCTATACACATTTAAAAATCTTTTTAAAAATTTTCTGTTTCAAAATTTCCAAAATTTCGGCCGTGAGAAAAAGCTGCAC
>NW_027104150.1:4527-38666 GCF_902728285.1 Clytia hemisphaerica
CCATCAGTGTGGATATTTTCTGATCGATCTCCAGTATTAAGTCTTTTTTGAATTTTTGAAAAATAGCTAAAAAATCCATTTCTTTGTTTGTATTCTGGTTATTCCTTTGATGGGTTTCTTGAGATCCATACTCCCTGTTGTCATGCTGATAGTGTTGTTCCTTAAAATCATTTTGGTACTGATTTTCTTTGACATCCCATTTGTTTTGATATTCTCTCTCTCTCTGTGGGTAGGTTTCGGCATTTCTTTTCGTTCCTTTTACATGTGTTAGCTGACACATCTTATTGAAACATTCTCCTTTCCTCAGTGAATCAATGCACATTTTCTGAAAAAATTGCTTTGAATACCCCTAATATTATACCATATTTATGTGTATTGGGTCAAAGGGCTATAGTTTGCCATGGTTAGATCATCTAAAACAGCTGTCACTTTTCGAGATAGTGGAAAATATTGACAAATTTGAGGCCTCAAGCCTTAGCAGCCTGATTGCTTATAAAAAATGTGTAGAACAGAGAAATTACTTTTTAAACTCTGTTACAGTTGTGTCAAATTTTCATAAACTTCATTTTATAGGATACATTGAATGTGTGCGCCAGCCATTGAAGTTTTGGGGATTTCATTGAAAATAGATTCATTTATCCATTGAACAGGAACAAAACAAACACCGTAGTGTTTTTGTAATATAATCCAGTAATACAAGACTATTGATGATATATTCCATTGTACATCAAAAGAAGATAAAATTTTGTTACAGTACACAAGTCTGACTAAGTTCAAAATATTTTTGAAAAATTTTTGTAACCTTTTTTAGAACTCGTTAGAAATAGAAACAATCTGAATAATTTGTCTTACTAAAGGGTCTTTCTACTATAGTCTACTGAAAGCTGTAAATAACTTATCAACAATTTTACAAACCTCTTTTAGTTATACACCATTTTGTATGCCTGGATTTCAATACTGATTCAATTTCTATTTGTTTTATTAGGGTCATGACGTAAGGACAGTTACTGGCTGATTTTGAAATGCACTTGAAAAACGATGCTGCAAAACAAAAATGTATGTTGCTACCATGCAATCAAGATATTTATATGCTTCATGTGGTAGTTCGTTTCAACTTGGTAATATTTTCATTGCAATAATTGGTTGCTGAATGATAGAAGGTATTCTTGCACTCTTTAATGCTTAAATTGTAAGAGTCAATCTGTACCATCTTCAAGGGATTGACAATACTGTACCATCACGTGTTGTATAGCACAATAACCTCAGTCTAATAAGTGAACAACTAAACTGAGGACTGGAGTGAGATTGTGGGTCATATTTTTGGAAAATATTACCGTAATATAATTTTATAAGACTCCCTCCCAAAAATTCGCGAAAGTTTGTACGCCTAAAGTACTCTAGGTCCCAAGTATATTATAAATTATGATAAAATATTGCAAAATCTAATAAAAGTGGGGGTCTGAATAACAAGGTGGAGTTTAAAAATTTTCGGTCTGGTTCAGATTTATGCTTCTTTTACTGTGTAGATTTTTCGTTGGATAATGTGTTTAAGGTTTGAAAATATTCTTCAAAGGCATTCAAAAATATCCCAGAATATGTTAAATTGAGAAAATGGAGAGACTTTTGGTTTACCAAAATGTCGGAGTCCACAATTTTTTTTTAAATTACAAAGTAGGTGGGACGTTTATTCAGACTAGGGCATTTTGGGAAAATCATCTTGATATCAGTTTTTAATAATGACTTGTACTTTATGGTTTTTCTACCCTCCCCTAATTGAGCACAAAAGAGTTTATTTGGCATAGCTTTCATTATTCATAGTGTCATCTTTTTAGAGTGATTTGCATAATTTTTTAATTTATTATACAGTATTTTTATATTTTTCATATTTTTTACTTCATTAGTTTTTATATTTATAATACCGGCTGATACCCTCAGGCGCCCAATCTCCCCTAAAACCCACCGCCCATAATTTGTTCCACCATTCCGCCATTCAGAAACTTTTTGACTTTTTTCTAGGAAGTTTGACTTACCCTCGGATTCGAGAGTCTGTTTAATTATCAAAAATATAGAATAGTTTTGAAACACCCGGTATATAAGTTGAACCTTTTTGACGACGATGTGAGGAATCAATTCCAGTTTCCCAAACATTGAAAGTTTACTCTCTCTCTCTCTCTCTCTCTCTCTCTCAAACTCGCAAAGGGATCACACAATTTTTTATACTTATGTATAAGGGTATTTTAAATAGTGCAATTTAAAGATTATGCTTGTTTTTTTTTGTGATTTAGGAGATTAAATTATTTGAAACTTTGTTAACTGAGGCTCAGCATATGCTTTATAGGCAATTTTTAATTTTTCCAAGAGATCAGTTCTGGATATGCTGTTAGCAGTCTGCTTCTAAAAATGTCTATAATTTAGTAGAATTGATCTCCATTGTAGAAAGCATTCCCAAAGTATTTAACGAGGATTTCGCACTTACGGGAATAGAAATTTCAATGTATCCTTTAATGTCCTTTGAAGCCCTATGGCAAATCTATTCCTTGATAGGGACGAAGATTCTAAAAACTTTAATTTAGATTAGTTATTTTACTATTGAAAATGAAATTAAATTATAGAAATTACACGCATTTTTTATAAGAACCAGTAAATTCTTGCTCAGGCTGGGCTGTTCTTAATTTTTGCAATTTTCCAGTCTTAAATGTTCTTATGATTAGCCGCTTAGTTTCTTTACTAAAAAAAATCAGTTAAAATCTATTAAAATAAGTGTTTTCTTGATAATTTCTGAAAGCTGAGGCTCAGATTGTTCTTAATTGTTCTTAGGTTTTGGCCAAATTTCAGCCTCGTGTTCTAATAAAATTGTTCTTATACAAAACGTGTAATTTGTCATTCAGAATTATTTCATTTAGACTACTTAATTTTTTAGCAAAAAGTCATAACTACCGTACTATTTTGTTTCATATTTTCTGTTTTCTATGCTTTGTAAATATATGAATTGTTCGTTTTAATGTCACAGAAAAAATTTATCCGCACATAAACACAAATTATTTAACCCTTTAAGTGCCGATGTCGTATATATACGACATGGGCTATATAGGAGGGCGAAGCCCTCCTGTAATGCCCAGTTTGAGTTAGAAATCGTTATTTTTGGTCGAACTCTTAGGAATTAGATTGTCCTTTATGGTCAAGCAAAAAAAAATTCAAAAGTGAGTCTTTCCAGCGAAATTTTAAGCAAAAAAGTCAAAAAATTGCAAAAAATTGACAAAAATTCACTTTTTTGAGATTCTGCCCGTTTTTTGACATTTTTGGTCAACGAGTGATCCAAGAACCTCCAAATTTGGCCCTGTTTTACTTTATTCTGTCTTCTAGTGAATTGATTTGAAATTTTACCACTGGGCACCTTTTCATCAGTTCAGTCAGGTCCGCGCAGCGGGCCTGACTGCTTTAATTCCCTAACCTACCCCCCCCCCTGGCCGCCGCCCACCACGCCGTTCCTAATCGGGCGGCGCCGAAGGCGCCCAAAAGAAAGAAGAGACTCTAAGCTATCCAACGAGCTATATACGAGCTTCTAATTCCTTCTAGATCAGGAGATATAAGCCCTTAAAGTTTGAACTAGCGATTTTTTAAAAAAAAATTAGAAAAAAGGACCCTGGCACTCAAAGGGTTAAAAGATCTCTCATTTACTTTTGAAGACTTGTTAATGAAAGATTTCGAAAAAAGCAAAAATCATCTTCCAAAGTATTTAGAAAGTTTCGGAATATGAAATTTCAACATATTAGGAAGTTAGGAATTTAATTTTTCAAGCCTGTTTGAAAGTTTGAGAATGTGGTCTTTCAACTTTTTTGGAAAGTTGGAAAGACGATCTGATCGAAAGATGTTGGAAGGTAAGGTGCACAACCTTCCCAATCCTTGTTGAAAGACAAACTTTAAAACCTGTCGAAAGATGTCGGAATATGAAATTTCAACATATTAGGAAGTTAGGAATTTAATTTTTCAAGCCTGTTTGAAAGTTTGAGAATGTGGTCTTTCAACGTTTTTGGAAAGTTTGGGAAGACGATCTGGTCGAAAGATGTTGGAAGGTAAGGTGCACAACTTCCCAATCCTTGTTGAAAGACCAACTTTAAAACCTGTCGAAAGATGTCAGAATATGAAATTTCAACATATTAGGAAGTTAGGAATTTCATTTTCCCAGCCTGTTTGAAAGTTTGAGAAGGTCGTCTTTCAACTTTTTTGGAAAGATGGGAAGATGATCTGGTCGAAAGATGTTGAAAGGTAAGGTGCACATCTTTCCAATTTTTGTTGAAAGACCAACTTTCAACTCTGTCGAAAGGTGTTGAAATGTGACCTTCCTACATCTTTCCGACGATTTGAAAGACATTATTTCGCCCAGTGAAAGGGTACAAGTTCCGAATGGATTTTTGAGCAAATTTTAATTTTTAAATGTGAACTCTTCATCATTGAGAGAGGAAAGCCAAACTTAAAATACGAAGAAAACAATACAGAGCTGTTGATGAAGGCCAAAACCCTACCCTGAGTATCAGAGGTTAAGTTTTCGAAGAAAATATTAACCTCTGAAGACCGATAATAGAAATTTTATCGCGCATGTGTCAATCTAATCATTGTAGAAAGAATCAGAGATGAAGAGCAAATAATACCTTATTAATGTCTAGCAAACTGTATCAGTATGCAGTTTACTATTTACGAATTCCCCAGAAACCTCCAAGTGTAATCGAAGTGATTTTCTTTCGAAAGAAATCTTTTACATGATCCCCGAATGTATAGCAGTAATTACTAAACTATTAATTATGGAAATGTCACTTTCAATTGAATCGAAATAATAGACATCTTTATGTTATGATTCTCTATCACTGACTCTTTTTAAAAAGCATTGATGATATTTCTTTGTTGTGTTTTCAACGACGGGAATAAAAATGTCAACTTTGAACCTCATCCAAGATCTTGGATGGTCGTCATGGTTACTTTTGTCTTCGTTGATTGCGCGCTGAATAGAATCTCGATTCGTCGGCACAGTGTAAATATATGATTTTGAGCTGTGCTTTTCACGGTACCAAAACCCACCTTTCCAAAAGAAAAAGTTTAACAACTGAACCCAAAACTAGCAATAAACCAATCCAAAGAAAATTGCATACTTTGAAGTTAGTTCAGCGGCTAAAAAGTACAATTACTTAAAATGAAAAAGACGTTGTTTTTTTTTAAATAGTACTAACCCAGTAGAATTTCAAGCATTTTATCCGCCATCTTTGACTTTCCCCTCGTATGATTCCATATTTAAAAACTTACTTTATTTGAAAATTAGCTATGCTTTCTCTAAAGTTGAGCGTCCTAAAATTTGCGACTCAGAATATTATTTTTTAATATTTGAATTGAATCACATTATTTGATATGCTAAAATATTTGTTTCAATGTTTGGTTGTAAGCTTTGAAAGCGAAGTATGATTAGATTTGCCCACCTCCCCCGAAATAAACGAAATTTCTACCTTTTAACGTACGATCTATAAATCGATTCATTTTATTTACTCGAGTGACTTAGGGCAAGTCTCAGAAACCTAACAGTTTACCCTAAGTTTTCGCTACCAATAGCAGCCAGATTCAGAGATCCACTTAGGGCTCTAAAGTACCTCTATACCTTAAGGTTTCAGGACCCGGTTGTTACGTAATTAAATATTAACCTAAAAATTAATTATTAAAGAAATTGTAATCATGACGTCATAATTTGATCGAATTTGGTGACGTCATGAATCGTATAATCGCTATAATATTAAAAATACATGTCCAATCTTTCCCAAATTTGAACCAAAGATGCATCTAACTGGAATGTAGCTTTTTGAAAAAAAAAATTTTGAAAAATTTGATGACGTCAGCAAAAAATTGCATTTTTCGATTTTTTTCATTTTTTGCTGACGTCATCAAAATTTTCAAAAAATCTTTCATTGAAAAGTTCCGCACCATTAAGATGCATCTTTGGTCCAAATTTGAGAAAGATTCGACATGTACTTTTAGAGTTAGAGCTAATTTACGATTTATGACGTCATAATTTGATGACGTCATAATTCACACTTTCTTTAATAATTAATTTTTAGGTTAATATTTAATTACGTAACAACCGGGTCCTGAAACCTTAAGGTATAGGTCATCTAAAAATCCATAAGTGAATCCCTGAGAATGGGTGCTATTGGTCGCGGATTCGGGATTTGTGATTTTTAAAAATCTAGACACGCCCTAACTCACCCGAGTATTTGTAAAACAACACAATAGAATTTTTCATAAATTATTTTGAGTGCACCGACTGGCTCGTTTTGGAACCATTACCAGGATAATCAAATCCCTTGAGTTTTCAAAATCAATTATTCTCGAGTGTGTCAATAATGAGGTGAATTTTCTGGTCTGTAAAATTTATCAAATTTTGCGATTTTCATAATGAAGAGTATTGAGCTCAAATTTAAACGTATAAACAAGTTCAGAATATTGTTTAATTGATTTAATGTGAAAATATAACCTTTTAACTGAAGTTTAGGGCAAGCTCTTTTGTTAAAACTGTCAAAAACGGCGAGTAAATGACCACTGAAGTAAGGTCCCAAAATTGCTGTTTATCAAAAAAAGCAACAACTCGGCCGAGAGTTAAGGGTCAAAAACAACTGTTTAGGGTGGCCTGCACATAGGGGCACCTGATCTAGGGTCGGGGCTAATTTTAAGGCTTAAATATTTTCTTCAGGAAGTTATTTTGTCCGAGGAAATTTCGAAGTCCAGACTTTGATCTCCTGTTATTCGAGATAGGGACCATGAAAGAATAGCCCCGACCCACGGTTCGGTCCGCAATTTATCTGGCTTTCAAGAAAATCTAAAATGGCTTTTTGATAGCCAATACAATCGCTGCATTTGCAGGTTTAGTGGGACCCATTACTCTGCTAAAGAAAATTCATTGGATTCTAGGAAACATCAAAATTACAGACCAGACGAAGAATTACGTAATGCCCTCTACAAGCCATTGTGATTGGCTGATCGGGAAAAAGACGCGGAATCTGATTGGCGTAGAAAAAAGTGAATTTTTTTTAAGAAGGAGGCGGGGAAGAAAATCCAGGCGAAATGAGCCAAAATGAACTTCAAAAATTGAAAGGAAAGAAATGAATTTTATTCTTCTTGTGAATTATTTTATAGGTCATTCATAGTACAGGGATGTATCTAAACTAGAAAGACTAGATATCAGATTTAGAACAACAAAACAAGGTGACTTTTTGATACACAATGCACAATATATTTTAAAAAATCCAGAAAAAAATGACTCCAAAACCATCTGAAATCCATTTTTTCTACATCCTGAAGAAGAAAAAGAAAGAATATGAATAAATCTAATATAAATCAATGTTTCTGTCATCATTCCTTAGAGATAAAGAGGATACTTTCAGTGAGACAGGGATGGTTATCATAAATACCCATATAATACTTCCATATTCTTAAAAGCATTTTAATCTACTTTCTGCCAGAACAGGGATATTAAAACATGAAAGAGCCTTAGCTCATCTGTAGGGAAATTAAATATCTAAAGTGAGGTGAGTGAAGGGGGTTTAGCATTCGCCAGTTAATAATAATGAGCTGAGTCAGGCTGGATTCTCCATGAATTTCGACCAATTTATTTTGAGGTGGTAGAAGTTTCACAACTCCTTCTTCAGTTGACAGTGAGAGAATTCTCTTGCTCTTGTCATCTGCTTGACTTGAATAATATCAAGAATCCACAATTAATAAAAGTTAACTAACCTTTGGTTTATTGCAGTTGAGCTCCAGCACGCATTCAAAATTCAAATTCAAAAACATCTCAAAACTGAAGAAAGCTCGGTTCTTTTTTCTTGATCCCATCTTCTTCGTTCTTAAATTGCGATAACATCATCATCATCATCATCATCATCATTGACAACACCAAAAAAATCTAAAGCTTTTTGGAGAATAAAATAAAGAATTGTAAACAACAAAAGTGAATAAAAATCAAAACTGAAGCTATAACTCTGGGCAAAAGTAATGCCCTCCCAATAAACTTGTGCATCCAAAATACAGTAAAATATACTGAGAAGTGTTTCCTGATTATAAATCATAATTCTTTGAAAGAAAATACATTTTGACTCTATTTAATGAAAAGAATATACAACATTTAGAAAAAGAAAATGTCAGAGTCCTTCCCCTCTCAGAAAAAAAAATCAATGATTTCGAAAGATCAAGAGACAAATAACATTCTCCAGACTGTCCAGATTAAACCAAGAAACATAGGATATTATGGAGCGGTATCCGTGTCAAAAACATCCAGTTTAGATAACGGTCGGAGGTTTGTAACTGATTGGGTCGGTTTGAAAGGTGATTGGGTCGGTTTACATAGTGATTGGGTCGGTTTAAAAGACGATTGGGTCGGTTTAAAAGACGATCGGGTCGGTTTGAAAGGTGATTGGGTCGGTTTAAGAAGTCATCGAGTCGGTTTAAAAGGTGATCGGGTCGGTTTAAAAGGTGATCGGGTCGGTTTAACAAGTGATTGAGTGAGTTTAGTAATTTTACTCAGTTTTAAGATCAATCGGAAGGAGTGCCGGTTTAAGTCGCCGGTTTTTTTCGGATTTCCCCGGGAATCGGATTACTCAATCCTCCAAGTCTGGTCTGGAGAATGTCACATTTCACTTTTCTTTCTCAATCAACTGTCAACTGATCTGATCAAGGATTTCAGATTTCGCATTGTTTACATCCCCAGCCTTGGAATACTTTCTCTTTTACTATTTTCCAGGCTGTACATCAAATCTACAGACCAGATTTACAAAAATCCGAAAAATCGTAATCCGATTGCCCGAAAAATCCGGCACTGTAAACCGGCGATGTTTTCGATTGGTTTGTAAATTACGATTGACTTCTGAACCGACCCGATCATGTCTTAAACTGACTAATTGACTTTAAAATTGACCTAGTCGACTTTTGAACCGGCCAACTTTTTAAAACTGACCTAATTGCATTTCAAACTGACCCAATGGTCTTAAAACCGCGTCCCAATCGCGTCTTAAACTGACCCAATCGATCTTTAAACTGATCACCTTTTAAACCGACCCGATCACCTTTTAAACCGACCCAATCACCTTTCAAACCGACCCAATCACCTTTCAAACCGACCCAATCACCTTTCAAACCGACCCGATCGTCTTTTAAACCGACCCAATCACTATGTAAACCGACCCAATCACCTTTCAAACCGACCCAATCAGTTACAAACCTCCAACCGTTATCTAAACTGGATGTTTTTGACACGGATACCGCTCCATAGATATATGGAATCTTAAGTCCGAACAATGGTCATTGTTTTGCATTGTTCTTAACAATGTCTTCGCATGCGCACACTTCGTCGGCGCGAATTCTAGCGGGAAGTTCAAAATGGCGATTTTCTTACACTGATTAGTTCCTTCACTTTTTTTGGTGACGCGGGAATTTTTTCATATTTTGTTTGATTTCATCGCATTGGAAAACCCAGTGAGGCTTTATTTCAAAGATTGTCTACCCCTTTGGGGTTTCCCTTTGAAATTTGACAGATTGGACTCGTTTATCCAAAATTATTCAAATTTGTTTTTGTGGTAGTTGCACGAGGAGACACAAGTTAGAGAGAACTCAGGTGAGTTTTGATTTTTCAATATTTTCTGAAATACATTTCCTTTTTTTATGATTTTTTCTGTGGCCACTCATGAATATAGCTAGAACACACTTATATCAGTTTAATTTGCAGGAACTTACAGGATTTTGGAGAAATTGGCTATTATTTTGCTCTGTAATTTAGGGGTGATCTGCACACTGCCTGAGTTTTTCTCTATTAAATACATCCTGGTCATATAATACAAGACTCTAAGGATCAAGGATTATTCTGAAAGGTACTCACTTGATTCTGGTTTCATTTTCTAAAAGATTTACTTTGGATTCAAAGTAATGTTCTATCTGAATAATTTGCTATAAATGGCCATGTTTGTTATAATTTTATTGTAAAATATCCTCTGAAAAGAGACATTTTTTTCTCAACTAAGCCAATTCTATTAGCTGTTCCTAATTTGAGAAGAGCTTTTCTGAGTGAGGACAAAGCAGTGAGCAATTATTGCCCTTGCCCAATCCAATAGCAACCATTTAACTTGTTTTTCTTTATGAGTTTCTAGGGTAGCCGCCAGGTTCGGGCTCGACTATTTCCATGAGAAAACCAGGCTATACCCAACAGCTAGCTTGACTTGAAAGTGACTTCTAGTGTCAAAATAATAACAAAAATTACTTATTGCAAAAATTTTGGTTACATTTAATTTTATTTTTAAATTATCTCTGTAAAATTGATTTGCTTTTATTTTGATCTTTCAGAATGGCCGAAAACCATAATGCTAAGTTGCAAAGGATTTGCAGAATATGTTGTATGGTGATCAAAACCGATAAATCTTACACCGAAAAAAGACCTATCACCGACTTTACAACTGAGATGAAAGCATTGTTTGACATTGATGTGTTGGTCACTCTTCATTGGACAGAGAAGAAACAAAGACGATTTAAAACCTTATTTTGAAATTACAGACAAAAGATTTAAGGTATTTTATTTACGCTATTAATTGTATTTTTATCTGATATTCCTGATTGCTTATTTTCTTACCTATCATACTTAAGGAAAGCCTACCAGAGTATTAGATTCTGGTGATATCTTTAGTTTTCATATAATTTATGATACCTTAAGGGAACTAATTTTTGCAGGAACTAAATTTTGCGGTTTTTGCGGATTTAGGCCTGTTTAGGCCCAAACCGCAAAATTAAGTTCCCGCTAAATTTTTAAAATGCGAAAACAAAGGCTGAATAATTCACAGTACGGCTCTAATTTTCTTTCAAGTGAGAAATCCGCAAAATTAAGTTCTCGTAAATATTTAATATTAAATCTTGAACTGCGAATCGCAAAAATTAGTTCCCGCAAAAATAAGTTCCCGCAAAAATTAGTTCCCGCAAAAAATAGCTCCCTTAAGTTAAGTTTCTCTGTATTTTAGTTTCTCGAAGATGAGTTATTGGATTTTTTTTCGGCTAGGGAAAAACAAGTCGAAAACCTGAAAGGTGTTCCTGAAGAGGTCAAACCAAAACTGATGATCAGCCGCCAAACAACCAATGGAATAAGAATAACAGGTAAGAAACGTTGGATAAGATTAACTTTGATATCTTGTATGTAGGTAAAGACATTTCCTGACATTGTGATGTTATTTTTAACGTGAATCAATAATATATTTGATAGTGGATGCAATATCACATTTTTCACTGAAATTCATTTCATTCATATCTACATTTTTCTCCTTTTTTAGTTCACTCATTCTGTTCACTTGCAAAGCATTTGCTGACAGAATTACCTGAAACCTACATACTACCTGACAAGTTTAACCAGGTATTATCTTTAATAATATTCTATTGCTCTTTTTTTGCTTTCGTTCTTGTATTTTAATGAATAAATATACTATGAAGCTGTCCAGCTCATCATCGAATCGGAATTGAACCACATATCAGTTTTACTACAGACTTGATTTTTGATTCAGCAATTGAATGGCTAAAATTACTTAAGAAAAGATTTTATTTAAATATTCTTTGATTTTTAGAATCCAGTAGAAAAGAATTTCTCCAAACAACGAATGCGTTGTGGTGGCTCCGATAACCCAACCATGCTACAATATTCTCAAAACGAACGAAAGATTATGCTGTTAAAGTCGGACATTTTACGTGTTGTCACTGCTAGCACAAGAGGACGTATTCAGCCAGTGCAGTCAGCCGATTACGATTTAAATGAACCCTTGCCAAAGAGGAAAAAGTAACTTTATGGTGGATGTCGTTGATTCATTTTTTTGAGCTCTGAATTATGTCTTCAGTTTATAAATTGGTGATTGCCAAATCGAGGCTCATACTTAGTGAGATACTGTTCTTAGTATATAGAATTTTTAGAGTATATTTGTTCAGGGTTTTTTATGCAAGTTCGTGCTTATTTCCCATCTAGAAGGATTTACATAATCGATCCACTATAAAATTATGCATCGTTTTTTTAGGGAAATTTAGCTTTATACTTAGGTGCATATTTTTTGCTCCCCTATTTTTATTATACATTCACTAGCTTGAAAAGATAATTCCTTTAAGAGGGGAAGACTAATTTGCATTTTTGTCTAGTTTATTTTTCGCTCCTAAAGTATCTAATCCGGGTAATTTTTTTCAAGCGAGTTTCATTTCCCGAGCACTAAAAATGAAAATCTTTGGCAAAAATTATGACTTCACACCTTACACGAAGATTAAATTATGATACAAAATATCATCCTAATTAATTCACTTAAGCTATGTAATTGATTTGATTTGTTAATTAAAGTGGTGGTAGTAATTTCTAATATAACTTTTCGACGATACAAATCCCATTAATTTTGACAGAATACCTCTAAAAATATCGCGAAAAGATTCTAGCTCTGTCGACATTCATTTGATTGACTTTGCATAATAGACTCTTCCAGAAAAAATTCGTTCATGGGGGGTGGAGGATATATTATTTTGTCTTTGATCTACCCCCATTTCGATTCGATTTTATACCCCCTGGACAAGCATCAAATTGACCCCCTGGACACAAATATTCACCCCATGGACATAGCAGTTTTTCAGGGTTTTTTTCTCAATACCCCCTGGACAAGATATCCTTCACCCCCCCCCCCCCATGAATAGATTTATCTGGTAGAGTCCATTGGTGTTGTATTCACTTAAATTATGCCGCAGAAATAATTATCGTTAAAAATGGTTTTGGCGCCCCGTGTTGAGAATAATTATCTAGCCTGAAGCAGCCAAAAAAAGCAAGCAAACGGGAGGCTAGCTTCAACTTGCTTAATGCAGAGGAAACCCCTAAATTTTTTAATAAGATTTCAACTTGCTTATCTTTTAGGATTTGCGGTGGAGGGATACAAACAATAAAATCTCTTCTGCTCGGAGAGAATGGTTTGTTTTGAGTGTAAAGGGAAAACCATTAGTAGATAGCTCGGCACACACGATTTCATTTCAATGTTCTAAAATTAGACATATATGATGGGATAATCCAATCACCCCCGTTCAAGAAAGACACAAGTAGAAATAAAACTTTTCAGGATAGAGGGTTTGTGATCTCTTCTCTGGCAGTACACTGTACTGTTAGTAGAGTTCAATTGTGCACTATTAAGTTCATAGTCAATCAGTCTATTTTGAATTATAGCAATGCCAAAAAGCAAAGGTGTAGAGAATTAATTTTCCAGAAGTGTTTTTGTCTTATAATTAATCAATGAATGAAAAATACCTTAATGACATTTTACAAAAACTATAATATGAAAAAAATAAGATTAAGATAAGATGATATTACTTTCCAAGTAATGAAATTGTCAGGCTTTAATTTAATAAATTAGTCAAATAAAGTTCAAAATCAAGAGCTGTACTATGAGTAAATCATGATCTCATCCTACCCATTTTTTAAGAAAGGCTAATAAAAAAGGCAGCTAAAATAACATCAAGATGCAATAGAAGACAAAAATATTCAAAAATCCATATTATAAAAATATTGAACCTGAAAGCTGTTCACAAACAAAAGAAATTTATGGAAATGATGCTTCAAATAAAAATAAACACCTTCAGGTTAAATGGCAGGTTGGCTTCTGTAAAACTTAATCAAAAAATGTTAAAATTCAATAAATCAAAATTTATAAAAATGGTAAAAGTCAAGATACAGCCCACATAAATAAAATACATAAAAAACTGTATGCTTAACAAAAATAAATTTATCAAAATTGTGCTCAGAATAAAAATACTTACACTCAGGTGGAATAGGTTTGTTTGAGCATGAAAGCTTTGTTGAAAAGCTTGAATAAGTTTATGTGGTAAGGTTTTGACACACTCTTCTTTTTCAATTTTTCATGCATTGCTTCAGATGAATCCTTCCACAAATATTTTGGCGTTTTCGTTACTTGATAGCGGAATGAGTTTTGAAGCCAACAATGCTGCACTTTTGCCAGGCTCTCTGATCATGAAGAAAGGGTCATCAGCAGCAGATTTTAACGATGTTTCCAATATGTTGACGGACGAATTTAAGAATTTTTCCTTCAACAACACAGCTGGTGTTTTTTTCTTTGGTGCAAATAGGTTTTTTGGGCTTTCCACTTGCTGCCGTTGGCTTCTTTGAGGACTGTGCTTTTGATCCTAAAAACATGAAAAGTTGAAAAAATGAGGTTCAAACTCTCGTTTCTTTAACACCCATGATGAAAAGGGCTATACTCAGGCATAAAATAGAACAGTCTCAGAGGGGCGGGAATGAGCAACAAAATCTACATATATCCAGAGTTTGCTTTAATAAATGCCATTCTTTATTTCTCGAAAAAAAAAAGCTATTACATAAAACAAGCTTCTATCTACCAAAAAAATTTGGTGAATCAAGTTTTAAATGAAGTTGAAAAACAAACAACCATTTGGCATTATAATCAAATCTATAAAACTCAACGTTGAACTTTATTTCACTGGAATCAAAATAATTTTGGCGTTTACCTGCCTTTGCATGTTTTTTTGTGTGTCTTTATTCCCCTTTCTCTGAAGTATTCTTTCTGACAAAGGTCACATTTAAATAATGGCTTAGAGTCTGAGACGTCTGACTCTGACTGAGGAAGTATAGTTTGCAATGTTTCCTCGTTGACAAAAAAACAATTGTGGGAACAGTGTCCATACTTATGTCTTCCTCGTGAATAAAGGATACTGGAACTGCAGCCTCTTTTTCAAACAAATCAACTGTCTGGATATCTTCAACTTCTTCAAATACAGGCGATAATTCATCGAAATCCAACTCAACAGGGCCAGCCATGATTTAGATTTCTTTGATTTGTTATATAAAACTTTCTTCCTCGTTCGTTTTGGTAGAAATTTTTGTTTATGTTTTGATAAAATTTCTCACGGAACCGAAGGAGACCCGGGGTAATATAATTTCAGCAATTTTCATTGGGTAATGGGGAACAATCAAATATTTTGGCGCGTCAATATAAACATATAAGTGGACCGCGCTTTTTATTGTTCTCTGATTCAACTAACAATTGCCGACGAAGTCGAGTGCAAAATATAACAATCGCTATTGTTTAGAAAAGATTCCATATATCCTATGTTTCTTGATTAAACGTACTTACTAAAATAAATTGTTTCAAAACATTCGAAAACATTTGCGCGCTCGTGTGAACACTCAAAAACATTCGATTTTCAAAGTGCTGTTTACATTTGAAAATTCGAATGTATTTTCCGCGTAAAGCTCTGTTTAGACTTAAACACGGAAAAAACTACAGACTCGCAAATTTCACCTCATTGATTTCCTCGAGATTCGAAAATGTCTAGGTTTTAAGTTTTTATTTTAGTGGGAATTTGATGGGCTTAAGATGGGGGTGTGGTTTATCAAAAATGTCGTCAACTTAATGAAGAGAAGAGAAATAGTTGTTGATAAATTACGATGTATAAAAGTGGACTCGTTCAGAAAATGTTCGTACATGGGGGGGGGGGTGGAGGATATATTGTCCAGGGGATAGTGAAAAATCTACAAAATCTGCCTTGCTTAGCGGGGGGGGGGAGGGGGCAAAACTGTTCTGTTTAGGGGTAATTATGAATATCCGGGGGATCAACTGATGCTTGTCCGGGGGGTCAAAAGTCTCGATCTCGATTTGCGTAGAATAAGACCAACACACAGGTTGCAAAATTATATCAATACAGTCAAAACATGTGATCACTCGAAAAATTTGTTGTGAATTTATTCCCATGTTACTTGCTTTACAACTTACAGCTGATAACTTTATTAGTGTCAATAAATTCGAACCAATTAGAAATGATTGTCATATGCACAAGCACATAAACATTTCCAGTAAAAGCGTGATTTTGTATTCAGACTTTAATTTTGCAACCTGTGTATTTTAAGGCTCAAAATACCAACTAAATTAGGACCTCAAGAAATGCGTGACAGGACAATTGCCCCCCAGACAATTCCCCCCCAGGACAATTACCCCCGGACAATTACCCCCCGAAAAATTACCCCCCGGACATTTGCCCCCTGGACAATTGCCCTCTGGACAATTGCCCCCAGGACAATTGCCCCCAGACAATTGCCCCCGGGACAATTACCCCCCAGGACAATTACCCCCCAGGACAATTACCCCCGGACAATTATCCCCCCCCGGACAATTACCCCCCCCCGGACAATTACCCCCCCGGACAATTGCCCCCCCTTTCTTGTTAGACTTGAAAAGTGCATTCAAAAATGATTTTTCTCAAGACTACAAGAGAGACTTTTTGACGATTACAGAGAAAATAGTCTGCATTAACTTATGATAGACGTTGCAATGGCTTTTAAATAACCTTCAGTGAATTTACTGAATTTATGAATACTGTCATGACCAATTTTGTTAATTTCAAACCTTTCTATAAGAGTCTAACTTCCTCGGTGATTTTAGTTTTCAACCTCATCAAGGACAGCCTCTTCTTCTGCCTACATATTCATATTTTAAGTTGCTGGGCCTTCACGCCCCATGTGGGCTTCTTGTTGACAAACAAAATGAAAATAAACGGTATACTGGAAAAGTGGGACGTGGGACGGTGGCTCAGGTGGGACGATGCTGGGACGTTCAGGTGGGACGATGCTGGGACGCTCAGGTGGGACGCTCAAGTGGGACGATGGTGGAACGCTCAGGTGGGTCGGTTGTCGCTTTAATATTATTGGCTCCGAGAAAACTCAGGTGCGATTTATTTATTCATTCATTCATTCATTCATGAAACTAAAAAAAACGTCTTCAAAAAAATTCAGGATATTTCAAAGATGAGGTTTTTTATTAGAACATTAAGACAAAAATCAAGTTACTCGATCACCATAAATTTTGACATCTTTTTTTACTTTTGACATCTGGGGGGCAATTATCCGGGGGCAATTGTCAAGGGGGGGGGATTATCCTAGAACCCAATAAATGTTATTTCTCATAGTTCTCATAGTTGGATGATGTTTTCTGTTTCAGTTTTCTGTTTCACACTAATTCGAATTTTCCTATAATTCATAAACTCTTTCTTTCCTGCCTTTCGAAAATCGTGAACGGACTTTAAAACCTGCATAAAAACTTTCGTTAATCCAAACTCTCTCTGTAATTCGATTCCTTATGCGAATTCGTATTAGCGAGGGAGTCAACTGCTAGGCATTCATCTTTATTAAGCTCTTCTTCATTTTTTATAAAATCTATTTCAAAGTCTATCCCATCTCCATGAAATATAATATATAGTAAAAAAGCATACAATTAAAAATAAATTAAATTGAGAAATAATGTGTAATAATAATCTAAAAACTCTAAAAAACTTTATGGATGGATAGGAACTTACCCCATTTGTAAATCAAATCAAACACCTCTGTTTACATGACTGGGTAAGAATTTTTTTGGAAATGAAGAAATGAGAGACTAAAGTGTTTTTCTTGATTGAGATCAAGCATCATTGCCCCATTAGGTCTGTGACACAGGATTATATTCGGGAGGGGGGGGAGGTACTTAGGCAAAATGGGTGCCAGGTATGCACGGGCCATTAGGGTCCCTTTTAACACCCTCGAAAGTCCCTCAGAGGGGTAAAAAAATCATTTAAGGGCTCTGACCATAGTCAGAAAATTGATTTTAGTATCTGAACATAAAAGTTATGTTTTAGATTCTTTAACACTTTTAACAAAGAATTGCCTTTATAAATTGCTTTCTAATCAAACCCCTTACATCAGTCAGAAAACACATTTTAAACACGACAATTATGAAAAATTCACTATGGTCAGAGCCCTTAAAAGAAACTGAATCTCTGTAAGGGTTCCAAAATTACGAAAATCAAAAACCTCCCTCAAAGGGTCATAAACTCTTGAAATTTGGACTAAAATTTTGAAATAGTCTCTCTAAGGGTGGACAAATTATTAACCGTAAAAAATGGACAACATTTTCGAAATTCAGTGGGTGCCGGGTATCCCAGCTACCCAGGGGTAGCTGGGAGACCCGTCTACTCTGTTCGTGTGGTTCCGAAATATAACATTTAGTTAAAACGAATAATAATATAGAAACAACAGACTAGGGTATTTTTGTAGATGCCAAATCTGGTCGCAGAATTCTATTGGCTGTTAAACAATTGTTGAAATCACGTGATACAGTATCATTGTTTTGATTGGAAGTGCGCGAATCTGATTGGCTAACCTTATCAACGGCTTTTTTTGGCACGAAATTCAAACCAAATGTAAACAAATTCAAACTGGGTTAAAAATACCCAGAAGTGTGGATCTTTAGACTAACCCAAGGGATATAATCAAGCACTGTACTAATATTCTCTTTGATTTTAAAAATCTTGAGAATAATTCTAACAATTTGTAATAAAAAGGGTCCTATTAAAAATGAGAATAAACTATCAAGCATATAATAAATAGATCTTAGAGACAAAAAAAAAAGACTATATTATCTGTTTTCTAAGAATTTTGAAAATAAAATTATCATAGTAATAAATACGACTAAAATAATAGAATAATGATTCAAATATTATTGTCAAATTGACCTAATTACTCAATAGAAAAATATTTCGTATCGCTTGCATTATTGTCAAAAGCAAGTCTTTTTGACATAGCCTACAGGGTATCACGAAAAAAATACAAAATCAAACCACGTGTGCAAGCGTAAATATGCTTTAGGACAATGACTTCCCAATTTAATACTTTACATTTTCTCTCTCTTTCTTTTGTTAAGAAAACAAATCAAAATTAAAAAAAAACAATGAAATAAAAAACTCATTTTTACGGCGGTTTAATTTAATTCCGTAATTGTTGGCGTAACAAGCCAACAATAACGCCCACAAGAGCCGGTGTAAAAAAGGGCCGATAAAAGGGTTGTATTTCTTCTTGGATATTTTGTATATACAACCACCTTTAAGCGCTCGGGTTTGCTTTCATTAAATCAATATCCGACTCGACCATTTCTTTGACTAGCTCCTGCGAACAAAAAGTGAATAAAAGAGTTATGTAGGGAGGGATGTTGTCTGTACACAGACCCTATATCTTCGGCTGATTTCAAAATTCATTGTCGTAGAGGCTCTGTTGTCATTACCTTTTCTAATTTAAGATTTTTCAAACCGACCGCTGCGATGGAGTGTTGGTGAAAGAGGGGAGACAATGAGAGAAGTGTCCTAATTTACCTTGGATGACAATACTAATCGTAAACCTTATTCACTTGGCTCCAAAAGTGTTACTTACCTCAAAAGGAACTTTCCTTTTCCAGCCTAGTTTTGCTTCAGCTTTAGCCGGGTCTCCTTGCAAGTAATCAACTTCGGCGGGTCTGTAAAATTTAGAGCTAACTCTGACACGTGGTGTGTTTGTGGCATCATCATATCCAACCTCGTTTTCACTTTCGCCTTCCCATCTAAAGATAGAACAAATTAATAACATTATCAATCGAACGTTTAGAGGGGTATTCTCGATACACGTTTTTTTCTTCATAAGAACATCAAAAATGTTTGATACCTCCGGATGTTCTTAACTTTTTTGAGCTTTATGTCTAATAATGTTCCTATATTTGTCTTACTCTTACCATTTTATGAGTATTTAAACCATAAAAATGATAGAAACATTTTGCCTCAAATCAATCGTAAAAGGGGTTACGCACGGAGAACGAGTCTCGTGTTCGCAAAGCGAAAGGATTTTATATAAGCCCCAAGCCAACACTAGTTATGTAAGAAGAAGTGAAGGTTATATCGTACTCTTTTTCCGAAAATCCCAAACCCCAAAGAAATTCCGAAAATCCAAAATTCCATAAATCTAAAAATTACAACTTAAAACGGATCAAAACTCAAAATACTGTGAATCTTGTGATGAGGACGTCATTTTGGCCCTAAATGTCATCACCGAAAGGGTAATAAATTTTTAACTTTACTGAAATGAAATCGATTTCTAATTGATCCGATAGATTCTATCGATGATTACCAATCCAATGAAGACTTCAATAAGTAATAGTTATCGCATGACTTTGAGTGCAATACGAGAAATATTTTACGAGCGAGGCGAGCCTTTTTATTAAACGTAAAATGTAATAGATTTAATCTATTTACAGAAAGTTAAAGGAGGCAAAAATTCCTGAGTTAAAAAAAGAAAAATAACTCGGATGGTTAAAGGAAGCACAATTTCCCGAGTTAGAAAATCAAAAATAACTCGAAAAGCTAAAGAAAGCAAAAATTCAAAAGTTAAAAAATGAAAAATAACTTACGGGTCTCTATAACTTCGAATGATTTTGTTCGAAAATCTTGTTAGATTCGAATTTTAGATTCGAACAAAAACATTCGACCGAAGAAGATGTATTGTATTTTTTCGATTGAGAAGAAATTCTTCATTATTGCGTTTCTCTATCAGATAACACTTTTCGATGTTTTTGTTTCGATGCATAGATAAGAAAATGCATACTGGTTTAAGCTATGAATGGTCTGAAACAACATTTTTGCAACAAAAACTAATTGGGTCGAATTTTCGAAGTAAGAAGTGTTGATTGTTGAAGAATTGATGTTGAAAAGTCAAAGTCACAGTTTTGTGGAGGATTGGGAGAGACACAAGAGACTTTTTACAAAAATCCCTCGTTACCTGATTTATGGTTTAATCAAAGACATTGAATTTCCCTCGTTTTGTTATGGAAAATATTCTTGACAAGTATTAAAGAATTTTAAGCTTTTATGGCATAATACATTGATAAAAAGAACTGTTTGGTTTTCACGAAACGAACGAAAGTGCCGAAAGCTGAATTTATTTACTTTGGGTCGTGTCACGTGTGCGTCGAGTAGTTTTGTAATCATTTCTATATATTTCATCAGTTTTGATTTCACTGACTTTTTGGAAAGAATGGAGTAAGAGCTCATCAAAAAATAGTTTTTTTACGTTTTTCCATTATTTATTCCTAGAGTTCAGTTCTTTTCGGCTGTTTTGTTTTGTTTTTCTCACGCTGCTTACCCAAATGTTAACCAATTTTTATTTAAAGTCATCCTAAGGCCTCATAACACCCCTCTCCCATTGCATTCTCGATAAATCTTCCGATCCAAAGAGGGGTTAGCCATTTCCAAACTCGTTTCCAATCCCATCTTATTCCCCATAAAATTCCCGATAGAATGAGGGGTCAACGATCTCCCCATTCCTTTCCAATCTCGAGTTATCGCTTTTTTTTTGTTTTGATGACGTCATCAACTGAAAATGGCTAAAGATTCAGCCAAATTTGAAAATCGTACTCAAGCCTTATAAACCCTCCCATCTTATTCCCCATAAAGTTCTCGATCTAATGAGGGGTCAACGACCTCCCAACTCTTCTTCAAACTCGAGATATCGCATGTTTTCTGTTTTGATGACGTCATCAACTGAAAATGGCTGAAAATTCAGCCAAATTTGAAAGTGCTACTCAAGCCTTATAAACCCTCCCATTTCATTCCCCATAAAGTTCCCGATAGATTGAGGGGTCAACGACCTCCCAACTCCTCTTCTAACTCGAGATATCGCATTTTGAAGTTTTTCCCAAATCCGTGACGTCATTGGGTCCCTTTACCCCTAATGTTATCAACGGTCAATTCGCGAATTTAGGAATTTTTGCGGTCAACAGGTGCCTAATGCCCCAAGGGTCCCAAAAAAACAAAAAACGTCAATTTTTTCCAAGGGAAAGTGGGTTTATAAATTTGCGAAAGATTGCCACTGCAACGACTTCTTCTTAAAAAACGCTAATTTTCACGGAATTTTCAAAGTTGAAACATTCCACAGGCTAAACACGGCGGAATAGCGGCTAGACGAAAAAAATCGTGAAAAAAAACTGAATTTCATTTTTTGTGCCCGCATATCATTGAAATTTTGTAAATTTTGCTTACGCGCATGCGTTTGCCAAAAGAGTCGCACTCCGCTCGCTAACGCTCGCTCCGTGCGTAATTACCGGAGGCCAACAGAATATATGGCAGAAAACAGTTGATTTTAAAAGGGCCCATTCATTTCAGTCATTATATGGTCGAAGTTATGTAACTTTATTTAGCCTCTACTGTATACCTACATACCTTATTTTGACACCAACGTGACCGAAAGACTTCTCAACGAACTCTCGAACAGAATGAGTTTCATTGGTCGCTACAACGTAATCGTCTGCTCCCTCTTGTTGTAACATCAACCACATGGCCTGTTGATGAGGAGCGAGAAAAGGAGGAATATTTCTAAGATTTATATAGTACAGTTAAATATCTCTAATTCGAACTCTATTATGCAAGTCTTTTTGTAAATCGATTGATTCTCTTGCTAGAGAGTGATTTTAATTACTCTCTGTAATTCGAAGATAAATTTGGTCTCTTGAAGGTCGAATTAGAGAGAGTGAACCGTATACTTTGCATCATGATGATTTGCATACACCAGGCAAACATGAAAGGGTCTGCAGAATGGTCTATTCGAGACAAACATCTTAACAGTGTCTAAGAGGTCAAATCTGAAATTTCCAGCTGGAGGAGGTAGACCTTTCGGGTTTTCCTCAAAAATCTCTGAAATGTCAACGAAAAGTTAAAAGTAACCCTCGAATTTAAAGACTAATACTTTCAAATAAAGATACCTCTACGTAATCTTTAGCATGTCCCCAATCACGTATAGAATCCAAATTGCCGAGGACCAGCTAAAACAGAAGAAGGGAATGGAATTAATGACATAATATGTATAACAATTGGCATTGGTAAAAGGAAAAATATGCAAGCTTACAAAATCACAAACAAAATAGTAAAATCAACTCTGTTGACGATACTTCGTTCTCTCTCAGAACTTCATCAGGTGTCATGTTCATTCGTGGTATTAGACAATGCTTTCGTCCATGTAATATATTATTATGATATTATGATGTAACGTAATTGTGTAATATCAAAAACGTAGTATGTTGCGCGGCGGAAAATAGAGTCTGTGTTTAAGACATTGAGCCCCTTCCAATATTTTTCGCTCACGTGGACAAAATTTCCGCCCGACTGCTTATTTGCATGTTTGAGGTTGTTCTTTATTATTCGAATTCGTCTTAGACTATAGCATAGTATAGGTACGGAATTGAATGATAAAATGGTAAAAGAGGCTGAGAACTTTGAAAATTTGCTGTCGCAATCTATAGTACCTCATCTTGCAAACCCAAGCTGATCTTTGCCACACCTCTTGTGATCTTTCGAGTCACAAATGTCTCCCCTAAATAAAAAGACAAGGTATGATAATAATAATTAATTTATTGACAATTGGAAATAAACAGCTACGAAAAAACATTTACAACTAACCAAGATACAAAATGTCCTTTTAAAGATTAAGGGGATTTTCGATAATTTTCGATCAATCTTTTTTAAGTCTACAAAAAGCTTAATAGATCTTTTTGCAGCTTATTTTATATATGTAGATAATAAAATGGAGCGAAAATTTCAATAGCGTAGACAAGAGGGGCGCAAAATTTGCGTAGAATAGCAGATTTTCATGACACATTGATGAGTACAGTGTCATAAGATAAGAATCAGCTCTCCTATATCTGAAGAAGCTAATCAAATTTCAGAAAACACTAAAACTTTTCCCACATCATATAACAACAATCAAATGACCAATGAATTTTAACAACAAATTTTGCACCCCTCTTGTCTACTCTACTGTATCTAGCTCTTCAGGTTCAACAGGAATTCGGAGCCACCTACCTCTCCGTGGAGATTCATGATTGAACAAGATACCATTACAACCAAACAGACCATAAGCTTCTCTGTAATTGACAACTATCCAGTATGCATATAATTTTGCAACCCCTGAACACAAAAAAAATATACCGGGTGACCCACGAAAAAGTTCAGACGTTTCCCGACATCTTGAGGCCGAACAAATGTCCCAAAGTGCTTGGTGTTTTGATATTTAGAAAGTAGATATCCTAACTTAAAATTTGAGCTATCACTTTTTAAATTTGACCAACTTGTTCTCTACTTATGAGCTTTTAAACTCAAAATTCACTTTTCGGAAAGTGTAAAAAAACACGTAAAAAAGAGGTATTAAATTCATGCAATCAATCAGAAAATCACTTACAAATTGACTTACTTAACGAGTTTTATGACATTAATGATTAATAAAAACACCTTTAAAAGTAATTTTTGTCTAAAACAAGACTAGTTTTTATAAAAATTGGCGCTTTTGTAGATTTTTCAGATTTTTTTCAAAAACTGTATATCAAAAACGTCTAAAAATACCAAATTTGATACCCCTTTGTACGTGTTTTTTACACTTTCCGAAAAGTGACTTTTGACTTTAAAAGCTCATAAGTAGAGAACAAATTGGTCAAATTTAAAAAAAGTGATAGCTCAAATTTTAAGTTAGGATATCTACTTTCTAAATATCTAAACTCTAAGCACTTTGGGACATTTGTTCGGCCTCAAGACGTCGAGAAACGTCTGAACTTTTTCGTGGGTCACCCGGTAGATATTACATTTTACACTTTTACAACTTTTAAGGGTTTTGTTTTTAAATAAGAATGATATCGTTTGCTTACCCATCAATTTTTAATTTACAAGCTTTTTCACATTGAATTGACACAAATGTGTGGACAAGATTCGTCAAAAAGCGGAGAAGAATTAAAACCAATTTTTGTTTATTCAGCAGAATAACAGAACAAACAATAGGGAGATACTTTTCTGATATGAAACATGTGTCTAATATGAAACGGGAACACTTATAAGTAAAATGTAAAAATAAAACCTTTATAATAGAAACCGCATTGAAGCAAAGTTAACTATACTTGAAGCTATAAGGAAATATGCTGAGATTGCAAAGACATTGCAGCGTTAAAACGAATCATAAAAAAAGAAGCACTCGGCACGTTATGATAGTCAATACACCTATTTCCTATTAGCAGATTCATGCAAAAGTCACGAAAAAACGTCGAGTAAACAAACTTTTGATTGGCGGAGGCATGCAAAGATTACCTCATACTCTGGACATTTTGAAAAATATGCTTGTATATGCAATATTTCAGCCAATCAGAGACTTTCTCGACGTTTTTCGTAACTTTTTTACATGAATCCGCTAATAGGAAATACGTGTATTGTTCTCTTTGACAACTGAATGTCTAGCCACGGCTTTTTTTTTACGCTGTAACGTCTATTCCACTTTGCGACTTTTTCGAATATTTTGAGCCCAGGTTTTCGATTTTTTGACGTCACTTTAAGCGTTTGAAGCTCCTGCGGAATCAAAAAAAATCGAATTTGCGTCAGAACACTTGAAAGGCTTCTATTTTTCGAAAATCATCAAAGTGGAAACGGGATGAAAAATTCCAGTTTTTGGTGAGGTAGGTACTCGCTACTGAATATCTTTCTTGACAAAATAATTACATAACGCAGACCATCATTTTAGAACCTTTCAGTGAAAGCACGCTAAAAAAATGTTGAATAAGAATTGAAACCAATGGAGGGTCATTTTTGATAGATCAAGTAAATTTTTCTATTGTTTTTACAAGATAATAAAACAGCTCCATACTCATGTATGTATGGGTCGGCTTTAAGAAATATCAAATCATATAATTCAAAGTAAACTAGATCATTTTTATGAACCTGATGATGGTATGAACACCGAAAAGCTACGAAAGAAATAAAAATTGTTACATGAATTTTTAAATTTTTGTTTTAATCCAATATAATTCAAAGTAATTTGCGTTATCAACGGACATTATTTTATCATAAAAATTATTTTTTGATTCTGTTTTGTCAACACAGAAGTCGCGTCCCCTGCCTTTCTATAAATAACTAAATCTTAGAACGCATTATTATTGTTACTTTATTGTTACTGACTTGCTTGGCAGAATTCACAAAGATCGAAAGGTTATTCAGATTATCTTACCATAGGGCGATCGAGGGTGAAAAGGTGTAAGTTCAGTTTGTGGAATTTCACGAACCTTTCCATACATTTCACTCGTTGAAGCCTTTAATGAACAAAATAGAGCAATCATACAATTTAATAAGATAAAAATTATCCATTACGGTTTAGGTGAAAGCTTCTTCAAAGTGATTGGTATCTTTGCGTGCTATGCACCTTCAGAATTAAATGAGCTTGACTCTGGGTTACATAAATACTAAAGATCCCTCCTTTCCCTGGAGTACCTTCGGTTTAAGCGTGCATGCCACAAACCTGGGGTTCCTAGTTCGAATGCTTCCACGTTCCCTTCTGTTCAAAGCCAACCAGATGTGGACCCAGTAAAAGCAAAACGAAAGGCTGATAACAAGTTCTATATTACTTTTAGATTTACGTGACAACCCCCTGTAAAATATCGAAATCTACCAGCTTACTTGGTAGAACTTGACTTTGCCAATAAGATTACACGTTTTGATGGCTTCCAGTAACCTCAAAGTACCCATTGCATCAGTATCTGCAGTATATTCAGCCAAGTCAAACGACACCTGGTTACAATGAATAGAAAGGGAGCGAAAAATTTGTCTATGCGGTTGATGATCTTTCCAAGGTTTTTAAAAACATTTTGCAACATTTTAGACTATACTTTAGGCGTACAAACGTTTGCGAGCAGAAACTTTCGCAAGGTCGAAAATTTGCGAAATTTACGACATTTACTTTCACGAACTCGAGGAAAAAACATTTTCCGGGAGTATAAAATTTTGCGAGTCACCTTGTTAAGAATTTTCAAATGCATTTACATTCGCAAAAAAGGCAAAAATTTGCAAAAATTTACAAAAATCGTGAAAGTTTCTGCTTGCGAAAGTTTGTACATCTAAAGTATTTCTAGAAATGTTTCTAGAAAAGTGGAATCAAAGTTGAATGTGTTGATTGTTTATTTTGTTTGTGTTTTTGAATATACCTTGACATGACTTTGAGCAGCCAAATTATAGATTTCACATGGTTGACTCTAGAAATAATAGAGCGTAATACATTGAAATAAAAATAAATAAAATAGAAGAAGAATCTTGCCAGGAATTCCACATCACAGTGGTCAATTTTTGAACACTTTAATTTTATTAGCAAAAAGACTCGGGAAACTGAAGAAAAAATATGGGCGCATGACAAATAGCGCACTGTGCAGTAGCAAGTCTATATTTTTATGCAAGCACTATGAATTGTAATGGAATCATTACATTCAACAATTTGTAAAGACATGATACAAAATCAATTTGAATATTATCATCATATTCTTACCTTACTGACAACTTTGAGAAGGCAAGATGAATCAGTCATGTCACCATAATGTAAGTGCAAATCTAAAGCAAAAGAAAACATCAAGTGAATAAAAACCAAGTGTAAGTTATTAATTCATAACTAGCAGGCCAAATTCTAAAAAGGCAGGCCAGTGTCCGAAAGTGACCAAAAACGGCACTTTTTATGCTGTTTTCCATAAATAAGGCAGTTTTTACCATACAAACGCTGCACCGTCCAATAACCATAAGCTAAAAAGGCATGAAAAATGGTCTGCCTAGCCATGGAATTGAAGGAAATGGGAAAAATATAAAAGTTCAATAAGTGAGAGGTTGGAATAATAATTGTAATGAAATGTAAGAATGATGAATTATGACTTTCACAAATATTTAAAAAAATAATCAATAAATGGGGAATGGAGTGTACGAGTGAGCAAAGATCCCAACACACCACTAGTATTTTCTTTGGAAGGTATATACCAAGGAAGAATTTTTAAATAACCTATTTGTTTATCTTCAAAATCTTCATTTTAAAAACATAGAGGAGTGAAAACTAAACATAATGTTTTTAGAAACTGAAGTATAATAAAGAGTTGACTCAATATCTTTGTTTCAAACTCAGAGTTTTATGGTGCACAGGCACCAATCTTCAGTGAGAAAAAAAAAGAAAAAAAAAAGAAAAAAAGAAACTGAAGTATAAATATAAAGAGAAGGGACAGAATGAAAAAACCTTCCAAAGAGGTTACCTCCAGTGACATGAGCTGTTTTATTTTCATATAAATTCTGAATACGACCAGTATTAAAGGAACTTGATCGCCTGATTATACCATGCACCTCATATCCTTTATTTAGTAATAGTTCAGCCAAGTAGGAGCCATCCTATAAAAAACATAGCAATTTTCAGCATACCAGATAAGGCTCTTTGCTACATTGTCATCTTTGTTGGCCAAATCTTTGAATTTTTCAATTTTTCAGTTAAAGTATTCTATTTTCTAATTTAGATATCGGAAACTAAAAATGTAGAAAAAAAACAAAATGTTCCACACTTACCTGTCCTGTTATTCCAGTGATCAAAGCTACTTTTCTTGTAGGTCTTACTTCTGCCATTGATATTATTATATATTTATTTTCTTTCAAAAAAATTAAATAGAATTCAGGTTATTCTTCATACATTTCTGTAGTTTTGTATCATTGCCAAATTGATAAAAATGTATAAAAATACTTCAATAGTTCTAACATTTCAACTACTTCTTGGACTAATTCCATCTAATAATAATTATATAAATAATTACAGTAACCGGCAAATTGCCAGCTGTTGTCTGCAAAAATTGCCAGCTTTTTTCTTTATTGTTGACAAATCAATTTTTCTTTGTTGCCAGCAAACAATATTGAATTATTTTTTTAGATAATCATAGTTGCCAAGTCTCCAAATATTGAATGCAGGACAAGTTGCGAGCAAAGCGATTGCAATATTGAGTTTGATCGTTCTTTCAGCACAATTATTATTGGGATATGTGGGACACATAGGGGGTGCGGGCGTACAGCGGGACAAAATGTTGATTTGCGCATGTGTCCCACAGGATGTGGGACACTTGAAAACTATGGAAAATGATTTGACCTAAGGGGATATCTTAGACCAAATCATTTTCTAAAAATAGAATTCACCCAAATGCTGCTGATAAACTGTTGTCTGGCTTATTCCCAGCTTTATTTGATAGAATGCCAGAATCAACACGACTGTTGCCGGCAATATGCCATTAGATTTGCTGGTATCAAGCCGGAAGAATTTTTATGTACTTTAAAATCACTTGGAGATTCACATATTATATAATGAATTGTTTTTATAATTGTGTACTAATCTTTTTCTTATCCCCAGTCTTATCATTCTTTTGACAGTTTGTCACAAAGTGTCATATAAACAAAACTCAACATCCTTACAAAAGTTGTCTTTTTGATTTCCCAAACATTCGTCTCAACATTCACTTCCACAATAATTTATGTAATTGCAATTTCTGTCAGTTCACAGTCGGGTTCAACATATACGCGTGTTTTTATTCACGTGACTGAAGTGCCTACTAAAACAATCCGGGGGTAAGTGGCAAAGCAACATTATTCGTAAAGTAAAGAAACATCTTTTGGCATTACAATCAAATATAATATATTGCATTATATTTTCTAAATTTAAAAATAAAAAATTCATTTTGAAATTGCGAAAGAATATAAAAATGAATTAATATTACATAATAAAGCGCCCCCGTCTTTTACTCTCGTCTAATTTCCGATCTCGGGACGTGCAAAACGCCCGTCCGCCCAATATCCATCCAATCATCTTGAATTCACTTTAATTGTGCTTTGACTCTCAAAGAATATTATTTAAAAACTATGAATTTATAATAATTACAAAAAAACAAAAAGTTCGATACATACTTCATCAGTGAAATATTCAATAAATTTCTAGTTTCAATTTTCAGTGGGCGTTTTTCTAGTGCTTCGTTGATCACGCAATTTTTGCGTCACACCAACTTTCTCAGCCACTCGTAATAATTATGCATTGCCAAATTTGGTTCTCCATTGTCAAGTCAGGATCGATTGTGACATCACCTAAGCATAAAAAAGAAAGGATTTTGTCAGTTTTATGCATATATTAATTTGCGAGATATTCTATTCGCTGCGCGAGCGCATTTTTCGTAGACTAGTCGGAATACCTTCTTTTACTCGCGGGATTGATGGTAACTTTTCATCTTCGTTATTTTTTAAATTAAGCACAACCGAAAAAAAAGGAAGCTTTCAAAAAGTTGCGTATTTCCAGTGAGTAAACGATTCTGACAATTAACAAAATTAATGATGATGATTTTTTTTCGGTCATGCAAATGTCTCGTATTGGGGGTTCTAGTCTTGACCCCTAAGCCTACGCGAAATTGAAGCGTTTGGGTAAATGAGACATGTAGTAATATAGAAATGCTACTAAAAATTATTTCCACAAACACAAACTCACTTCTTCGTTTTTTCTCTTCGCTCCGTAACGGTCCGTCCAACTGCGTGCGTCCAGGGGGGCTTAGAGCGCCCCCCAAACCCCTAGCTCAATTTTTCTCGCTCGCTCCGCTCACTCGTTGTCCCGCATTTCCATTCTCATAAGTTGGCAACTATGGTGAGGCACTGTTTGATGCTGGAGTTTTTTAATTAATCAACATGACATTCTGATTAGCAAAAGGTATTTTCTAACAATTAATCATGCCTTATTTTTTCTAGGATGAGAGAAAACGAATGATATACCCGTGTATCAGTGTAACCTGGTCAATAATGGTATTAATTAGTTCAATTTACAGTAGTTAAAATTGAAAAAAAAAACATTTAGATCTACTGTAATTAATTCTAGGTATAAATGGCATGGCTTGAGAGTAAATTTCTCCCAACTCCGGTGGAAAGATAAAAGTTCTCATTCCAGTGACTTTTTGAGATCTCAAATTCAGACCCCATGTGAAGTTATACTTTTTTTAGCCTCTCTGGTGAATTTCAAAACTTCACCGGGTCACTGAGACAGGGGTGTTTTGGTAGCACTTGAATTCAGCTCCAGCGTGGGACTCATATATGATGAACGCAAAGACAATAGACAGAGCTGGACAGAATTAATTTTATTGGGTATTAAGTGGTCAGATGCATACTATATACTCAAAGTTGGCAGAAAATTTGTTAAGCTCTTTTTTGGAATGTACCTTTTATTTGTTTCTTTGTGAAATAAAATACTTTATAACACTGTCTCTTTTAGTGCCCCAGTGAGAATTACATATAATATATACAGGAGGAAGTACAAAAAAAGACCGACCGTCTGCGAAATTCAAGGGCCGCGCGGACCGTCTAAACAAAAAACAAATGGAACACGAGACATAAACATCGGGTCGTTTGTTTTGGTTAAAATTATTCTAAAAAATAGCGAAGTGAATACTTTAGGCATGCGACTTAGATCTTAGTTGATAAGAGGAGGAAAAGAACTATGGAAAGTAACATTTGTATGGAATAAACGTCTCAAACAGTTAATCACACTAGGAAATCTAGCTTTCAGAAAAAACAACATCAGTCATCTACATGATGTATTTGAACAACAAGGATGAGAGTTACCTGAATCAAGTTCGCAAGACAATTAATTAAAACTTGAAAGTTTGAAACAAAATAAAACGTGCAGCAGCCAAAATCAACCAACCAAAGTTTGTCTTTCAATTCCCGAGACAGCGCTTCGATTTTTAAGGCCTTATTTATACGCTAGGGTAAAAACAATTCCGCACGTGTAAATGGGTCAGTGTTTGAGGTCCGGCAAAATTTCCGGGAAATAGCCTATCCGACAGTGCGCGGATCTAGGTGGGTTCCGCCTCCCCCATAGAGCTTTTTCTTGGGAAGTTGATCTTCAAATTAGTTCTCAAGGTTGGCTTGGCTCAAATTGTTTCATCTATGGCTCAAAATTTAGGCAATTTCTCATAGTTTTTGAGAATGTTAATTTCATTAAAAAGCGCCGGGTTATTTTTTCATGAATCCCTTTAGAAGTTTTGTGGCGCATTTTTTTGCTTGAGTAGCAACTCCAGAAGATTTTTCAAGTTTTAATTTTTTTTTCAAAATCTATCCTATCTTGTAGAGCTTTGAAAAAGAAAGAAAATGAGGGGTCATAGGCCTCCAGAGGATTAGTGGTTGTAAAGATATTCAAATTTTAGTGTCAAAAATTTGACTAAAAATGTCAAAAAAAAGGTTATGAAAATAGCTTGGAAAAATTCGAAAAATGTGTCAAAAAAGACAAAAAGAAATTTTCCAGTCATGCCTTAAATTTTGCATATCTTTTTCTAGTGTAGCTAGAGACCTCAAATTTGGAGGAGAATTCTTTGATAGTGTTAAAATATTATTATATAAAATATTTGTAAATATTTAGTATATTATCAAAAAACGAAGATATCTCTTTTTTGAAAAAAGAAGACATTGCTTGAATTCTTTTGTTTTTGAAGAAAAATGCTTGGAAAGGGGTTGAAATGGGTCAAAAAGGTGGTAGGACCCATTTTCAAGGGGGCCTCTGAATGGAGAGCAAAAACTTATGAGTAAAGAATAAGTTTATCTGAAAGGAGAAACCCCAAATGAAAAGAAAATCCATTTCGGCAGAAATAAAAACTTTTTTTTGGGACATTCCCATGCTAAAGAAGCAAAAAAGTGAAAAAAACTACATGAAAATGAAAGAACTAGAATTAGTGATTGTGATTTTTGAATTCCTCACCTTTTTTCTGATAAACATACAAAGTTTGAAGTTTCAGCCTCCAAATACATTTTCCTCCGTTTCCAGACACATTTGTTCTTCGATAGTTGCTAATTTTTTTTCTCCCGTCGGCAAACAATTTTCAAAATGTTGCAAAACGTTCGGCATTTTACCAATTTGCCGTCTAGCCCGTGTCCACAGTGTTATATACCGCTGGAAACCGGAACGCTTTAACATACATAGAAAACAAGTTCCAAGGGTTCAAAGTTCACGGAAAATGAAACATTTGGTTTGACGTCAACAAAAGTTGCATGACTTCTGGAGTCGCTAGCTTGAGAGTCAGGTAAACGATATAGCGGTTTTGCAGCATTAATCTTTGATCCGCATTTTGGCGGGACGAGTGTGAGTAACTGTCAAAAATCGATATTTTCTGGTGAAAAGAATTGATATGTGGTGAGTTGACCCCTAAAGAGATTTTCGTCCTTCCCTTAACGGCACATGGTCGACCCCCTCCCCCCCTTAAACGGCCAAATGCCGTTAAAAAATTCGAAGATCGAATGTCGACAGCCCCTAATTATATACAGACAGTGTCCGGGGCATCAAACCAGGTTCTAGTCCGATTTTTTTAAATTCTCATTCTTTTTCCACTCTTCTCATCTTCTTCTTTGAACTGTAAAATGTGTGTGAAAGCCGAAAGCCACCACAGACAGGATTGAAGAAGTCCTCCCAATTAAATTAACCTTTAGACGCCGAGAGACGTACCACGTACGTCATATATACAGGACGAGAGACGTACCACGTACGTTTTGATACTGGGGTCCTTTCAAAGTTTAATAAAATAAAGACCAGTTTGAATTTTTCTATTCTGTAAAATTTAGCAGACAGGATAGGGGTGAAGGTTCATTCATTCAAAAGTTTACGGGTCCTGCTTTTATACATCTCGAGAGATCGGAACTCAATGTCGGTGTATTTTCAATGTCAACAAAACATCGTTTTAGTGGTGGACAGAGGGTGTTTGATGGATTTTTGGACTGAAAAGTCATGTTTATGTCTGTTTTTTTCTTGGTTTCAGCATCTAAATATCATCAATATGAGATAGAGAACCTTTATTGGCAGTTTCTATGTGGTTTGAAGGGGTTTTAGGGGGTATTTCCTGACATACATGCCTATCTCTAGCTCCAACAACTCAGGGCTGTTCTGCCTCAGTTTTTCCACTATTCTGGTGTTTTATTGCTTGAATTTACATGATAGACAGTCTGTTATGATTATTGTAGTAATTTTACAGGCTTAGAGGGACCACTTAATTTACCTGTTGTGGCCAGAGTGTCGATTTTGGTGGAAAAGTGTGCTTCACCGAAACTTAGATTCTGAGATGAAATGAGCTTCTTCAGCCCTGAAATTTCACAGAATGGTGGCTTATAACATAAACTAAAACAAATATTTTTTTGGGACCAATCTTTACCTGTACCCACTTTTTTCATTCATTTTGTCAAAAAAAAAAAAAAAGTGAAAAATCGTAAACATGAAATTTTTTTACTGTTTTAATTGAGGCTGTGTAGTCAGGTTTAAAAGGGTGATGAGGCGTCTTTTTGGTATTATCTGAAAAATAGATCCTTCTTTTCAAAATGGGTTACTTTTTACTTAAGCTTTAGCGGTCAGATTTTTGACATTTTCCGAAAACCTCCATTTTCATGAAAAAACAGCGGCAGCA
>NW_027104151.1:0-15345 GCF_902728285.1 Clytia hemisphaerica
CAATTGATATCATTCTAAACTCATCAGAGTAAGAAAGTGCCAATATCTGGAGACTGTCTACTAAGAACCAATGGAATGGCAATGAATTTGGGAGATTCGAAATGGTCACCTTAGTTTCATATGAAAAAATTCCTTGTCATCAATATTTTATACCACCATAATATGCCAGTCACAAATAAAAAGTTACTAAAATGGATCTACTCCTTTACAGATTTGGATTTCCGGTGCATAACATGTTACTTTAGTATTCATGATAATATACCAAATTGTCAACTTTGAAATTGTCACATTTTTACAACACTTTCCAGCAATCTTTTTTGTGAAATTTGGGTCTTGATAAACCAAACTCCATGACATTTGTATCATTGATAAATCACACCTTGGAACAATAGAGTTCCTTGGTCCAATTGTTGCAAGAATGTTTGTCTTTGTTTGTATTTTCATTATGTGCAACATTATCATTACATCATTGTCAGCAAGTTACATTGTATTGTCAGCTTTAGAGGTTGTCCAACTTTGTTGAATTTGTTATCCTGGCACCTGAATGTGAAAGGAAAGAAAAATTCAAAATTTCATAATATAATGGGAAATAATCTCTTTTAAAGGAATCAATGCCAAATGTGTGGTCATTCGCTGAAATCTCCCGAGAAAAAAAGACTCTAAGGTGTGAGACTATAATATACTGAGCATGGAGAGCCTACAAGAAGGACCATGGGGAACGTACAAAGGTACACGGGAACGTACAATAATGTACACGGGGAACATACAATAAGGTACACGGGGAACGTACAATAAGGTACACGAGGAACATGCAATAAGCAGTCAGGGAAATCCCTCAATTGTGGTAGTAATTTTTTACTGCAATTGCGGTATAAACGTCACTTTTACATTTTTTATATACCACAATTGCAGTATTCAAGAAACAGAATTCAAGATTCAAGGAGAAAACAGGCAATTTTTGTACATAATTGATCATATCTTTTTAAGGCGCAGACAAAATATTTTTTCCGTAGATCAGATTATTTTACTAAAGAAAAGTTTTCTTTGCGTACAATTTTTACAGTCGATGTTTGTTTATCTTTGTCGACCAGCACTATATGCAGCAGTTATAAGCTAGCCACAAATGAAAACTACTGCAATTGCAGTATACCGCAATTGAGGGATTTCCCTGACTGATAAGGTTCACGGGGAACTTGCAATAAGGTACACGGGGAATTTGCAATAAGGTACACGGGGACATACAATAAGGTACACGAGGAACATACAGTAAGGTACACAGGGAATGTACAATAAGGTACACGAGGAACGTACAATAAGGTACATGGGGAGTGTACAAAAAGGACCTATGGAGGGGATACAAAAGGTACCTACACACCAAACTCATACAAAAAGGACCATGCTGGGTAGCGTACAAAAAGGATCACACAAAACGTACAAAAGGACCACACAAAGCATACAAAAGGTACACAGGGAAAGTACAAAAATGTACACAGGGAGCATATATACAAAAAGTACATGGGGAACATACAAAAAGGTACACAGCAACCATACAAAAAGGTACACAGAGTTAGTTCATGTAATGTTTCCAGCTCACCCAAATAGACACTAATACGCATGCGTAATTTGCCGTTCTTTTCAACCACAAGCAGTTAATTCCCGTGACAATCAAAGAGGAATGAATCTCTAGGGATGGTACAGTCACTTTCGGTCGGGGTTGTGGACGACGAAATATGAAATTTGTCGTTCTTTAATAAATTGTCGTTCTTTTTGTCGCTTTTTAATAGTTATTTGTCGTTCTTTTTAGATGATCTGGAAACGTTAGATGAACAGTCTCCACAGCACAGTGAGTGTACAAAAAGGTACACAGGCGACAGGGATATTTTAACATCTAGTTTTCTTTAGCATCAGACATCAAGACTAATATATGGGCCAAAAAGACAAGTGCAAGCTGTTCCAAGTTTTGATCATTAATATATAGACAATATACATGAAATCAGAAAGAAATTTATGCTTACCTTCTTCTCTTCTATTCATTAAAATAGGAATGGATATTTCCATGTGTTACAGCTTCTTTCTCCACACTTCTTCTTCTCCTGCTGCTTCTTGATCCGAAATCTCAAAAACCCGTGCAAAATCGAAAGTGATTTTGGGACGGGGGTCATGTTGGAAATTTGAAAATCACAATATTGAATTTTGGCATGGTCTCTAATACACTGGATATAAAGTGTTTATAGTTTTTGGAAAGTTAAGTTTTTGTTCTATAATACTTAGGGTGTGCTATATTTAAAAATTGAGTTTATAAAAAGTTATGACTAAAAAAGAATTTCAAAGCTCTGTAGAATTTTACTAGGAAAAACAATAAATTCGGCACACACGGGAGAAACTCAGGCAGTCCTCTGAGCTTTATACACAATCATTTGTTTTTTGAAAAGCTGGTAAAAAACCCTGCCATATTTTGATAGAAGAATGTATACTATTTTTTGAAAAATCGAAAACCCCGTCTTTATAAAAAAACGCTTCCCCGCTAAATTTTCGCGACAGTTTTTAGTCACGTGACTGAAGTGCCTAACAGTAACACCAAATTTTGCCACCTGGCCACCTGCCAAATGACGTCATCAGGTGGCTTAGCAAAAATTTATTTTTTTGAAAATATTCAAAATCTGATGGTATCAGCGGAAAGAGCATTAAATGCTGATGAAAATCGAGGTATAAAACATGCGTTCAAAATCTTCCTATCAAAAGGTATGAAGGTTTAAAGTTTTGTGATGACGTCATCATAAGCCCTTCCAGGCAAAACCTAAAATCCCGTAATAACGGAAATAGTAGACCAAATTTAGTGTTTTATACATGAATCCATGTCAAAATTTGAAGTTCCTTCTGATGCTTGTGTCTAAACAACATACGAAGGCTTAAAACATCCAATAAAATTAGTTGGTTGTACACTGTGCTCCTGAAGGGAGAACGCTGCGTTGATTTGCCTTGTAAAGCTCAAAATCTAAGTTTTAGTATTCTGTAGGATTTAAAGCTTTTAATTCAATTTGAACATCGGAATCGGAAAAAGCAATGAATTTTGATATGAATTCATGTATAAAACATGAAATGTGGTCAATTTGTACCAAAATTACGAGGTTTTTAAGTTTTGCCTGGAAAGGCTTATGATGACGTCATCAAAAAACTTTCAAACCTCCATAAACTTTTGATAGGAAGATTTTCAAGGCATGTTTTATACCTCAATTTTTATCAGCATTTCATGCTCTTTGCGCTGGAACCATCAGATTTTGAATACTTTCAAAAAAATAATTTTTTGCCCAGCCACCTGATGACGTCATCTGGCAGGTGGCCAGGTGGCAAAATTTGGTGTTATTGTTTAAAATTAAGTTTTAGACCCTCTTAAGATCACCTGTGCCAAATTTCATGCTTTAATCACCATCTGAAGTATTCTTACGTTTTTATGTGCTACCTGACCTCACTAAGTAAAACAAAGAGATTCAATTCAAAAAATTTTTGTCCAAACACAGAGGAGGTCAATACATTCGTAAGTCACTGGGGAAACGAGCTAAATTGGCTCTGTCCACCAGTTTATCTCATTGGAAAAACCATCAAACACTTAAAGCTGTGTAGAGCAAAAGGAGTTTTGTTTGTGCCGGTATGGAAATCTTCTTATTTCTGGCCATTACTTACAAGAGACGGTATAAACTTTGAAAGTTTTATTAAACATTTTCTAGTTTTGGATCCATTTTATTTCAATTATGCTAGAACGAAATCTGTTTTTGAAGGCTTTGCAAAATTTTATGCTTTAGCATTATTTATTGATTTTTCGGAATAAAGAAAGATTATTAACGAAATGATAAATTTTTTTTGCTTTCTATGTGAACACGATGTCGAGGAATGAGCGAAACGGAGATCGAGAATTACGAGGAAAGAACGAACCTACGAAAATTGGAGATTACGAAATTGGAGAACCAGTGATTAGTTTAGGCATATGCCAGCCCACAGATGTCAAAGGTGCACAGTGAGGCATTAAAATCAATGATTATATACGTACTGGCCAGATCGCTGTGACGAATGTTCGCAGTGAGGCATTAAAATCGTTAGAAGCATGGAACGGAGTCAACGGACGGAAAATCACGCCAGGTATGAGAGACCTCTCTTTTATTCCCCCTTTCTTTTCATTACTTGTAGAATCCCTTATGTTCGGAATATGGAGAAAACTAGATGATATCAAGTACACCAAACTTAAATCTATCGCATCTTCTCTCCCAACTCTGGCAAATCAGCCTACGCCGATTCCACTCTTCAAAAGTACAAGCCTGCTTGGAACAAATGGATTTCTTGGTCCACTCAGTTCGACGAGATATGTCCCTGCCCAGCCACCCCTTTTTATGTTGCGGTCTACCTAAACGACATAGTATCTAATAACGGAAAGATCGGTACTTTAGACGCAGCTATCTTAGCAATACGGTGGGGTCATTTAAGTTCCGGTTTAGAGTCGCCCACAGACCACCTATTGGTGAAGTTAGCACTAGAAGGAGGGAAAAGGATTATCACAAGAGGAGGAGGGAAAATATCCAGACAAAAGGAGCCTTTGGATTCGGAGCTTTTAAAAAGAATCGTCGACGAATACGGTGAATCTAAGAATTTGATGAATCTTCGCTTTGTACTCATCTGCGTGCTGGGATTTTCAGGTTTTATGAGGATTAGCGAAATTTTAGCTTTAAAGATAAATGACATTTCTTTTGTCGATGAAGGATTGAAGATTTTTATTGAAACGTCTAAAACCGATCAACTTAGAGAAGGACACATCTTACACATTTCAAAAACCGACACTAAGTGCTGTCCGACATATTGGTTGAAACACTATACATCTTTGTCTAAGTTGGAAAAAGAAGAAGAGTCTTTTCTCATCTGTCAACTAGCCAAAACAAAAATAGCTCATAACGCAATTGGAAAATACAGCGTCTCATATTCGACGGTCTGGGCCTGTTTCAAAAGTCACCTAGCCAACCTAGTCGACGAAACCAAGTATGCACTTCATTCTTTGAGATCAGGGGGAGCTTCAGAAGCTGCAAATAACAACGTTTCTGACAGAATGATATCAAAACATGGAAGATGGAAATCAGATCAAACCAAAAACCGCTACATTAAAGATAACTCAAGGAAAAGGTTTTCCGTGTCAAAAAATTTAGAATACTGGATGTAAATTTACCAATGATTACTGACGATTTCATTTTGAATAAGCTAATTGTTAATATTAGTTGTTGTCTACAGTTACTTTTTTGTTTCTCGCGTTACGAAGATAGTCCAAATGTCTCCAGAAAATGGGTCAACTATGTATTGTTTGAATCCTTTTTTGATACTGATAAGGAGTAAAAGTTAAGATGCGTGATTTCCGATGTTTGGAAAATAAGCGGAAATCAAGTATCTTACCGATTACGGACGAAAGTTACGGCATGCGAAATATTGAGCATGCGCTATAAAAGGGCTAAGGTTAGTCAACGTGTCATCTCGCATCAAACGTAAGGTCGTGTACTCAAACTTATAAGCTATTTGTATCAACGATTTTCCTTTATATTTATTCACGCTAAACTTCGAGTACAAGGAACGATGGCAATTATCAACCAGCCAAAGACAATGGACGTGCAGATTTATTACTTATTATTAACAACCCATGGTTTTTTGTCCTACCAAAAGATCAGTCAGATCGGCGAACAAGGCTGACCCCTATAGCTCGAGGGAGGTAGGTTTTTAGTCCAGGGGAAGAGGCTCATTAGTTCAGGGGTCCTCTAAGTTATTTATAATTATTCAGAAGAATCAAAGAACGGATCGACAAACCAATAAAGTTATTAAACTAAAGAACCGCCACTCATCAAGTCAAAGATACATTGGAGATTATCGTAATTATACTAAGAGAACTGAACTGAAATACTGAGATGATACGAAATTCGTGAACGAGTTAATAAAATCGAATAACCTCATGATGTGTGTTGTACAGTACCAAAGGAATATCAATATGAATATATCTATGTACGACTATTTATTACTGTCAATAACTTATTATATAATTATCATTACTTTGTCATTTTATTACTTATACTTGACTTATATTTACCGACCTTTCGTTACGAAGATAGTCCAAATGTCTCCAGAAAATGTGTCAACTATGTATTGTTTGAATCCTTTTTTGATACTGATAAGGAGTAAAAGTTNAAAAGGTACACAAACCTACCACGTGTAACCAATGGTAATAACGAAGGAAAATAGTCAGGTAGAATTGCATAACTAAACCGACAAAAATGGTTTAGAGAAGATTTTTTGCGCAGAGGTCCAGGAACATATCAGGAATTACCAAAATCCAAGCCCCTGGAACACCCTCAAATTCATAAGGATGGACATGGTACTTTTTAATACATTATTAATGAGATACATCCTTAACTGTTCTTAATTTCTAAGACTTACAACCTTTCACCTTTATACCTTGTTTCAACGATGAAAATACAGGCTAATCTGTTTACTGGCATTTTTGAGCCTTATTATTCTCATAAAAATGTTCGAATAGAATGCATGTCTTTCTTAGAAAATTTGAAAATCAAAAATTAAAAATCAGAAATTGAAAGTGATTTTCGAAAATCATTACAGTATGTTTGCCTACGTACTTTTAGTCGGACAAAATTTCATGTACCATGTGTGTGTGTCAGTGACATGGAAAGATAACCGTGTCCCAATTTGGATAAGTGTGCTTCCCAAGAACAGGCTCTCATCTCAGAGAAATGCAATATTTGATTTAAAAATCAAAAATCAAGAATTGGTTTGAAATTTGATTTTTAATTGGTGAGGGATAATTGAAAATCAATTTTCTTCTGAAATTCGATTTGATTTTAAATCAAAAATCAAATGATACTTTCGGGTCACGGATTGGGTCACGGATTAAATCAAAAAGAAATAAAAATGAAAATAAAAAAAATAATCAAAAATCAAAAAAAAATCAAAAAAAAATCAAAAATCAAAAAGAAATCAAAAAGAAATCAAAAAGAAATCAAAAAGAAATCAGAAATCAAAAGGAAATCAAAAAGAAATCAAAAATCAAAAAGAAATCAAAAAAAAATCAAAAATCAAAAAGAAATCAAAAAGAAATCAAAAATTAAAAAGAAATCAAAATCTCGTACACCTAATTTTTAGTGATTTACCCCTCGGTTTCATTGCTATAGTGCTTAGGGTTTGTACTTAGACTAAAGCTTGCAGGAAATTTGACTCTGGGTAAATTTTTTTTAGTTTTCCCAGTGTAAATAAGCTGAATCGGAAGGAAATGTCCTTCGAGCGTGATAGTGAACGTGGCGGTGATTGATCTTTTGTCAGTTGAACCTTTAATTAGCACCGTTTTTGAGCCTTTTGGGGCCATGGTTTTGTTCGAAGTGGGCACATATTCTGTCGGTATTTGGTCAAGATTAAGCACTAAGGAATGTGGAATGTTGTTCTTTTCGATTTTACTAACAATACCATATAGGTAACTTAGCTCTAGCTCCTTTCGTAGATCTTCTGAGATACTGAGGTACTTTCCCAGTTGTTCCAAGTCGTCTGACAAACTTCATTCTCCGTAGCAAACTTTGTGCCCAAGATGAACCCGGCAGGTGAATGTGATCGAGATTCATCTCTGGATGTTTTTTGATCAACGCGATTGCTACAGACTCTGCGATTGTCTGGGTCACGACACCTCCACGCGCACGAACGGGCTATGAAAAACGTAGTATACAATTAAACTTGTGCTTAAAAGAGGGGAATCAAAGGAACTACAGATTTCTTTAGAAGCCTGACTTTTAGATAGATTATTACGCATTGTGTTTGGGGGAACACTAAAAATTCATCGCAAGAAGTTGGGTAAATCAATCCAAGGCTCGGAAAGTTGTAATTAGCCTCCGTCTCGGAAGAGGACTGGGCCCGAATTTGCGGATGTTTTCACAGTTTCACTTTTGTTTTCGGCTATACGACAGCGTTTTCAAGCAGAAAGCAGAGGAAATCTGTGAAATTATGGCAGGGAATGCTAACCTATTTTTCCAATGTTTCTCGAGATTGGAGCAAGATTATTGTTCTAGAAAGTTCATAAAGGCCTAATAGTTTCAGATTAGTATGATTTCATCAGAAAAAACATTTACACCAAAGCTCCTTATTGATATGTGAAGGCTACCAAAAATAGCAATGTCCTCCATCAGAACAACTTTAACATAAGGGACAAGGACAGTCAAGAAGTCTACTTTGTTGAAAATTTGCACAAAATACTTAGAGAAAATGGTACTATGGAAGCCCATTCTATACTCCTACATGATAGTTGAAAGATCAGCAGTTGAGAGGGTTGATTAAAATATAACTCAAAGCACACAATAAATAAAGTATACATATATGTTTGTCCAGAAAGAACTGGCATGTTGTTTGCTTTGTTTTGGCGTTTAAAAATATGTACTTATCAGTCCTAAAAAATTACAAATTCGAATATAATGAGGGCAATGAGTCTGGTTAAATGTTACTATTTACAAGAAAGGATTACTGAAAAAATACTACTGTATGTACTACTGATGAACTAAACTCAAAAACTAAAACTTTACCATAAATTTACATTACGACAATTTAAAAATCTATCTTTAATAGCAACAAAGAAAAAAACATGGCTCAAAGTTTTAAAAACAGACCTAGTCTGAGCTTCAATTCAGTAGGTATAGAGCTTTCAAAATTTGAAAACAGACACTGCATTGGTTACTACAAGACATACTATCCACACGGTTTTTTCGATTCATGAAAAAAATAAAGTATTTATCAAAAAAAGGTTCTCTTTTTTTTTTGGTAATCAATTCCAACAAACAACAATCAATATAACAGTTTTTTGAAAACCATCCCACAGTGTAAACATTATCAACCAACTAAACCCACACCGCCAAAATTGTAAAAATAACTCAATATACTGTAATTTCTATCAACAATTTCTCGTAAAATGTTTTTTTTCCAACATTCTGATACCAATCATGGCTGGAGGCATCATGTGTAGAGTGACTGTGTGGCATTTCATTGCTTTGAATGATCACGATACTAAACATCAACCAAACAAAACTGACGCCAAGCCAAATCTGTCCATTAAAAATTTCCATAAAAATTATAATTGAAACTTATCTCGTAAAATGCTTTTTCCAACATTCTGGAGGTGTTCAAAGTTAGAGGTATCATATGTAGAGCCAAGCAATACACGAAAAGTTATTTGCTATCCCATTTGCCATGAGATATATGAGTCAACAAATCAAACAAAAACCAACAAATCATGTCTCTTCACTTTCATGTCACATCGTGTTTATATGGGGTATCAGAAAGCCAATCCACAAGAAGAGCCATCTTCCTTTATTATGGAGTGTTCCAAAACTATTGGTAGGTTGTTTGGAAGTAAAGAAACCCACACAGTTTGTTTTATTTTGAAGATTTAACTTGAAAACAGACTGCATCTTTCCAGCAGAAACTCATGTTTCAACCTGCTACATAACATTGGTCAGTCGAGTCTGCTACTAACATGTAATAGTTTTATTATAGCCGAGCTTGAAAATCCGTAGGCAGAAATTGTAACATGTATTATGTGTATAATTATCTCAGTCGACTTGAATCGTGATACATTACTCACATTTCACTGGATGCATTTTCGCTGTGAAATTATCCGCAAAATTTTCTGAGGAGGCTAATCGACAGAAATAAATCTACTCATTCGTAAATAATTTTGAAAAAGGCCATCAATTGGACCAAGCATAAGTGGTCTTCCACGACGCTCGGCTTTCAGCTTTGAATGTGGTTCACGTTTCTGCAAAACAGCCAATTTCAATTCCTTTTCATACTTGTCACGCATTGAACGGAGGGTGCTTTCATTAAGGTTAGGAAACTTTCCTTTAAATTTCCTCAAGCTGCTGGCAGCACCGAATTCTGCCATATGTTTTCCAATGCTGAATCTTTCCTCGTCTGTGTACTTATAATAACGCTCTCTCTTATTTTTATCACTTTCTTTCATTGCTGATGATGCTGCTTCAAGATCCAGTACAACAAGATTGGTATCTGAGTGAGAAGGAAGTTGCACTTTAGAGGATGAGCTTTCAGGTTTCTCTACGTCAAATCAAGATCGACTTGTTGAGGTTGTTTGTCTTGTGGTTGTTTTTCTTGAGAAAGAGAACTGTTTCTCATTTCTTTGATCTTACCAAGACTTCTAAGGATGGACATGACTGCTACTTGTAGACACAGAACGCAACCGCACACAAGACAGTTCTTATGATCCTTTATTATTATACGGCTCTGTTTACATTTTTCGATTGTTTGATTATTGAAAAGAATTCGAATGTTTTGTAAGTAAGGCTCTATTTACTTTGTCTCGATCGTTCGATTCGTGAAAATTCGAATGTTATGGTTGATGAGCGAGACTGAGCAATATTTTTTACAACTGCTTTACAAGCAAAGATGGCTAGTGTCAATAAAGTTTTTGTATTTTCGGCTGCTGTTCGTGGATTTCATGTTTATCGTGAAACTTGGATTCCGACGGAACAAGAAAAACTTTGCTGCCTTTATGAAGAGAATAATGTTTTTGACATGTTCGTCATTAAAACTCTACATGCTGACGGTAGAACAACTGTTGGTCACTTGCCCAGAGAAATTTCCCGTCCAACAAAGTTCTGCTGGACAGAGGAGCCAAAGTGGAAGCGGAGTTATCAGCTACCCATTATAGACGATCACCTTTATTCCAAGGTGGTTTGGAAATCCCCTGCCTGGTCAAAATTATAAATGCCAGGTAGCATAATTTGACATCTTCTGTTAGAGGAGTACGAGAAAATGGTTCTCCGAGTTTAGTGTGAGCCGAAGGATGAGATCATAATGGGAAAGTTCATTGAACATGTCGACTGTGGTATTATTAGCCACATTCCGCGGACGCGGTCGAATTGGCGTGTAGGGATAAATTTTTCAAAATGTTACATTTCACTTTCGTTTTCAGTTAGGCGGCTCATGGAGCACTATAAGAAAAATAAACAGATTTAGCAAAGAAGAAGCTGAGGAGTCAGGGGCGGATCTAGGATTTTGAGGGTACCATGCAAAAACTAAACCTTTTTATCAGGTTTTCATCAAAATTTTAGTCGGAATTAGCAATTAGTATGAAAAGTGTGTCCTTTCTCTCATAAAAACCATTAATTTTCAGTAATTTGAATGGTTTAAACAAAATCGTTCTTTTCTCTGTATAATAATAACAAGACCAAATAAAAGAGAAACCATATAAATATTTAATGAAAAGAAAACAGCAAAAGAGCAAAAGAGAGTTTTATCGATTACTGTACTCTGTATAACAAGAAAAGTGCGTAAAGAGGGCAGTATAGAGTGAGAAAGATCTTCTATCAAATTTGTTTTTTTAAATATTTGAAGTCATAAAATATTTTCCATGAATTACATTTTAAAGATATTACAAACAATTCCACCAAATAAAAATTCTTGTTGATACAAAAAAAATATTTTGTCTGTTTTGAAATTTATTTTGCAATCTTGAATTCCAAGAGTTACATACAAAAAAATGTCATTTAACTGTAAATCCCATGTTGTAATTTGATCAGTGTCCATAGGCTCAATCCCGCTGTCTCAATCCACAGTGGGATTGAATTGTATGCGAAGTTTTACGACTACGCAAATGAAAATAATATAATACACATCCTGAATTCGAAACTACGCCAACCAGTACACATACAACACGGGGGGAGGGGGAGAATTCATACCGTGATTGACTGCAATAATCTTGAGGACACTCATATTGTTTGTATATTTAATTTTTTTATGAACTTCAGAATTCAGTTCTATAAAAACATCCATTAATGGCATTAATTTTCAAGCCAGCACATAAATAATGTCTTCTGCAACCTCATCCTTGAAGCATGACCTTTGATGTGTTTGTACCCTTCGTGTATCCTATTAAACATTGAGCTGTCAGTAAAGTGTTCAACAAAGCCAAGACCAAAACCAAAACAAAGCTAAGTGAGCAACTATCAAAAGAAATCTCCTGATGGTCAACCTCCTGGTTGTTGTTGGGGTTTCGATTATGTACTGCTTGCTCATTTTCTCCATAGCATTGTTCTTGAAAGTGATAGAACATGAAATTCAAAATAAAAAACCCAACGCTTCTTTACTCGTTCATATTTAATTTTCTTGATCAGTTTGTATTGGGATTCAGGAACTATAACATCTGGTAAATCATTAGAAGTTGATCTGAAACCAACTCCAATGTTCAGAACATATGACACCAAATTTCCAATTAAATCCTTCTGTTTTGAAAAGTTTTTTGTACTGTTTTCACATTTCAGGATCCTTTGGCAAACGATGGAATTTAATAGGGTTACCATTAGAGTCTTTCACTCTCTTTCGATCTGAAAGTATTAAAACACAAGCTGGAACTGCAGTTACTTTTCATTGTGGATTGTGAAAACAACTCCAATCTGCTAAAAATTTCAGTCTTCTTTAACTTTTCCTCTCAATCTTGGTTTGTTTTGGTTTGGAATTTTTGCAAGATGGCGCATATCATCGAAAAAGTCCCTACAGCTAGTTACCAGGCCCTTTTACGGAATGTGGCTAATTGAGCAAAATCGACATCAGCCACCAGTACGAAAGAAGAAGAAAATTGATAGAAACCCTGTACCAAAATTTAAGGATATCAGGTCCTTTTTTCAAAACAGTAAGAATAGTAAGTCTTATAAAACAATTATATATGTACGAGAATTGGTGAAGAAAATAAAACTAAGTCAAATCGTAGATTTTTTTTAATTTTCGCGAATAAAATGCCCAAAAATTTTGCGTGGACAAAATTTTCGCGTGGACAAAATTTCGCGAAAATGGCCAAAATACGCGAAAATCGCAAAAATTAATCCACGCGAAAATTAATCTACTTAAGGTATAACTTTTGGATGCTATATTTTTTTACTTTTTTTCAATATTTTATATATTTTACCTTTTATCCAATATTTTATATATTAAAACTTTTTTCCAATATTTTCTATATGAAAGTATATGCAAAATATTTCATCTATTTTGAAAATATAAATTTTCCTTTGGTTTTCTTATTGTAAAATATTCTTAATTTTGTCATTCTTTCATTTCAGAAGATTGCCCTTTTTGGCAAACAGCACTTAAAATAATAATGATATAATACCTCCATGATAATATGCACTATTTTCTATTTTTTTGTGCCTTCTCATTAGTTTTATTAATAAGACTGATTTGTTTCCCGTCATAGGTCACGTGATATTCTTTGTCTTGATAACTCCGCCTCGATCGGAAATTCCCTTATCTAACCTAAAAGTAATGACGAGTTATTTAGCATATGAAGTCAAAATTTCAGTTTTGTGACGTCATTAGTCATAATTAATCATAAAAACGGCATTTCGATTTTCTTTAAGCTTATTACTTTTCGAGTTATTTAGTGTTATTAACTAGGTTTTTTTCGTGACATTGAATCTCCACAAAGATTTGTTTCGTGGCTTAAAATTCAGACATTGCGCAAACCACGTGTCATTAAAGAGAACAATTAAAATCACGTGTCCAAAACAAACTTGTATGAGCCCCCCCCCCAGCGGCACCCTTAATCACGCCATCACGCAAAAAAATTTTCTCCATCACGCATCATCATGCAAAAAATAGCAAAAAATAGCCCAAATCACGCATCACGCCTCACATCTTTGCCCTATCACGCATCACGCCAAAATCTTGATCACGCCATCACGCCAAAAGAAATCTCTTATCACGCCATCACGCAAGAAAAAAATTCCCAATCACCCCATCACGCAAACAACTGGGGGCCCTCTTGTATACCATATTTGTATTGACTTTTTATTTTGACATACGTGACATTTGTTTTGATTTTGTATCCCGCTGCATACAGTTTGTTTATAAATTTTTTCAGTACTTTTACTAGCCTGGGAATCCAAGCGTTAAACTTTTTTCACAGTCTAGTTTATGATATTTTTGCTGCTGGTTTAACGCTTGGTGCATAGGTAACTCGCCTGCAGGGAGATTTTTCCCTGCAATGCAGGTTCGGCCTGATTGGCCAGCTTTCGGCGTATTACTTAGCAGTACTTTCGCGCGCATTTTGATATTTTCGATGCGCGCGCATAATTTATGGAAAAAGCTGACTCTGCAGAAAAAAGGAAAACAAATGAAAATGAAAACATAGATTCATTTCGAAACAAAATGGCTGTTGACTGGAAGTCTAAATACATGTGGCTGATGTTTTGATGTGGTTTTTAGTAGTTTTGAAAGTCTTTAGAGCTTGTGAAAGAGTTTTTATGGTAAGTTGATTATGTGTGTTTGCCAGGGTTTCCAAAGTTCAGAAAGTCTGTCAACAAGGGTTCACACACAGACTGTTTATAACATTCTGTGTCAGACTAATCTACCTGCACCAAGCTCTATAATTTTAGAACTTTGTGAGGTGAGGTATTTTTTGATTTTTCTAAAATTATGAGCTTGGATTCCCAGGCTATACTTTTACGTCCCTTTAAGAAAACCTTTCGCTTGCGAACACGAGACTCGTTTCGTGCGTAACCCCTTTTACAATTGATTTTTAACCAGTTTTAACACTTTAGAGCAAATTTCTATCAAAAATAATTCATAAATTGCAAGGGTTAGTTCAAAGTAAAGGAGCTCACTTTGCATGTGCTTTATTTATTGATAACTCATGGATTTATATTGATGATCTGTAAAAAGAATGTATAGAGATTTAAATGAAATGTTTTCGTGTGGAAAAGGTGAATGGTTTTTTGTTATTTATGAACAATTTGACCCTGATGTAGATTTCAAAAAAAGACTAGATGAATAAGCAAGAATAATTAGCATCGAAATTAATGGCATAAAGGCTTTTCTGAGTTAAATACAGTAGCAAAAGGTCGACCTTATTAGTATAACAATGTATTAAAAAAGTAAAAAATAGTGACTTAAATTGTGTCGATTTCTCTTAAACTTTTTATTGAGGAAAAAGGATTGAGAATGCTCAAATTAGATAATTGAAATAAATTAAAAATAGTAAAATAAATCAGTGTGAGAATGAACACCCCAACCAAGGTAAGCTGTTAACTTTTTTTCTGATACTTTCTAATTTTTGCACCATGAAAAATATTTTTCATGCACAATGAGAAATACTTTTCGCGAACTAAGGGAATATTATTCAAATTGCCACTTTTAAAAATATAAATTAGTCAAGAATTTTCAAAATCTATTAATCTTTGGCCATTTCAATTTTAATCCTTAAATTTGCGCATTTTGGGCCACGAAATTACGGAAAAATCAGTACCTTTAAAGTAAAGTGCTTATCCCTAA